>NC_081343.1:71541381-71789229 GCF_029784015.1 Lycium ferocissimum
TGTTTTGAAGTAAAAAGCGGATACTCCAGTTACTAGCACAAGGAACTTTACTAGTAAGTTAAGGTTTCTGTTTTTTGTTTTTCTGTAAGGGCGGGCTGAGACTTCTTTGGTTGTTTTGTACTTTCTTTGGTTGATGGCTTCTGTAGTGAAGTTGGGGTCAAAAACTCTTTACCGCCGTAAATGTAATAAGCTGGAGACTTTAGAAATGGAAAAATATGAAATAAGAAGGTGCATAGTTCGGGCTTATGATCTTGTCGTCAAGCTTTGTTTGATTTGTCATGTGTAGAAATCATGCTCTACTCTTAGCATAATCCCTACTAAAATGTTTTGATGTTTGCTTTGTCTGATGAACGTTTTAAAGGAAAGGCAGAGGTGTTTAGCAATTATTTCGTTACAATTGCTGCTTTACAGCTCTATAAGACTGTCTTGTAGATTGTCACTTCCTCTTTTCTCAGTCTAAGAGGAGTTTTCATAGTTTTCCCTCATTTTTGTTTTGTTTGGCTCAAGGTAAGAAGTGGTAGGAAAAATTAAGGTAGGAAAAATTAAGTGCCGATTGAACTTTGTACCTCATCCATATAAGATAATAATTTTATCAAAAAACTTCCAGTCAATTCTCCCGATATTTTACTTTAATAACTATTTCAGTTATCCGCAGAGGAGGTTGCTGACCCTTGAGGTTCGCCGTCCTTCGAGTCTAAAGAGTGGGAGAACAGTACGGTATAACGATTTAGCCTAAACTTTTGGAAAGATGAAATAACCCCATGACTAACCTAGTCGAATTTATATAAAACCGCCTACCTCATCACAAGCTCAACTTATTAACAGCTAACCTGAAGCCTGTTAATGGTTTTTCAAGCCAACTTTTGGTGCTTACTGATTGATGCTAACCAACTAATGTAACTTGATCAGCACATGATGTTCCATGCGCAGCTAACGTTAATTCTTTGAGCTTCTTTCTACTGCTTCTAAGCTCTAACTAATGCCCGCTCTTCTGTACCTTGGATTGCCAAATCACTAAAACTCTTGATAGATTCCGACCAACAGTAATTCTAAAGATATGTAACTACACCGCACTCTTTTAGAAGATTGTGTTGAGAGTCGCATTGTCCAGTCTTTTATTTCAACATGGAAGGCACTCCATTTGGTGTGTCCATCTTAGATTCGGTAGTTGATCTTCCTTCATTCCTCGCAAAATGAAGCCGCCAACAATACCTTATGAGAAGTACCATTGTTTTCTTGGCCAGTTCCCGGTCTTGTATGTTTGACTTTCCTAGATGCAAGTATGCAACCTTGGGCAGTTGACATGACACACCTTCTTGGGTCCAGAGGTTATTCGTCTTTTTTTATTATTAAATCAATTTTATTGATCATAATAATTTACCTTTTCCTTTTGCTGCATCTAGATGCTACTAGAAACGCGAACTTCTGATATTCAGAGACTGGGAACACAGGAATAGCACAAGAAATGACCAAGTACCTACGGATCCATTTATCAGGTGCGAAACCCACAAACAGAGATGGATCGCTGCAGTGGCCTCACAAAACTAGCTCCAGAAACAGAAGGATTTAGAAAACCAAAATCAGAAAACAGCAATAAAAGAGTCATCATTCAGCAGCTGTAGCTCAGGAAAGTTTTTTTTAAAAACAAAAACAATTTTTGGTACATTGGGAAAGTGAAAATGAACAAAGCAAATATATAGCCCCAAATATGCTTGTTATTCCCATGCTCAAAAGGGAAACACTGAGCATCAAATTGATTTTGTATCTATTCTAAGCAAAAAAAACATCCGCAATGCTTAAGTTTTAGGGGGACTTCCCCTCTCCAAAATCTCAAAATCAGAGAAATATAAAATTAAAGATTGTTGTGTAAGAATACTCTCCAGCTTACTATGAAAGAGCACTAAAGAAACATGGGCAATCTATGTTTATTGTTTCATCTGGAGAAGTCTTCTCTTACTACTACTTCTAGGCTTGGCAAAGAATTAGTTTGTACTCAATCCTACACCTTTGCAACTTCGGAGTCAGCAGGTGCTACAGGAGGAGCTCCACCAGTTGTTGGCCTGAAATGGCATCAGAAAAAATAAACCAAACATATCTATTAAGTTACTCAAAGTAGACAGATACGGAAAAGGCGTAAAGGTTTAGAATGTTCAGCTGTGTGTTAGAAGAAGACACTTACAGCCCAACAAAAACCTTGAAAGCATCATAGATTCCCCATTGAGCACCAGTAAGAGTTCCAATCATGACAATACGTAGAGGGAGCCCACGGGTAAAGAGACCCAATACTCCCATCTTCTTCACGGCCTGAGGAAATAGTTTTTTTTTATCAGAAAGAAATAGGGAGTGTCACATGGCGGATTAATGACTTGAGGACATTTAAGAAAATTGAAGGGGAAGAGAAAGAGATGGTCCAACAAACGACATAAACTACTAAATGCTTACATCACCAACAGTTGCACCCTTGGCATTGTTGAGGAATGAGACAAGATTGTCAGCAGGATGGGATACAATAGCACAGAAGACACCAGCTATATACCCACCAGCAAAGCTAATACCAAGTTGCGTAGGTTTGCTGCACTCATTTTTAGGCTTTGGGACTGCATGCTTGTAGATCAACTCCACAATAGTCTCAAAGGACGCAAACTTCATCATAGTATCTGCAATTTAAGGAGTTTATTCCTTAGTGTCCAATAAATAGTAACTCAAACAAGGTCACATTAGAAGAACAATAGCACAACCAGATATGCACTAATAAAACAAATACACAGTGGTGTAATAATAAACGCCTCATAATTCAGGCTCTGCAACATCCCAGGATTATACTTGTATTTGGGCCGTGCAAGTAGAAGGAGAGAAAAAAGTATATGAAAGACCGAATGAAGAAGGAAAGCTTTAGGTAAATTACTAGGACCACTATACTTTAACCAAAAAGGGACCACCCTCTAATACCTTACCAATAGCAGAAAACATCATGAAATGGGCCTACCAGCCCTTAATCTGTATTACTTTACATCACAGGGGTAGATTTCTAACCAAAAGGAAGCCATTACCACAACAAGAAAGAGGCAACTAATTTTCAACAGATATGACAATTAATTTACTGCTGCATCCAAACAAAAGCCCTTATCTAGGAATTTTCCATTCCCAGGCCTTCCGGGGCCTAACAGATCCTAATTACAGAAACTTTTGCAATTCTAAGTAAGGCAATGTCCCAATTTAATAAACAGAGATGTAGAAAATAATATCTCTATTTGTTCCATTTAATAGAGAAAGGAAAAGGTTATTTTGCTCAAATATCTATTCCAAACCAGCACGATCTTTTTTTGGGGGTAGCGATGTGAGGTCCTGCATTTGGAGGGGTTCTATTTTTTTAAGACAGGTCCAACTAAACAACCATAAGTTTAATGAATTCTAGCAAACATCAAAATTTTCACTCATTCGGGTAATCATATGGACATCAAACCCCTATTGGCATAATTAGATTGCCCAGGTAATAAACAAGTTCTTAGATAATAATAATATTAAACAATAGAAAACAGATGGTTCCACTTACATGGAATTTGACGCCCCCAAAGAGGAACCAAACCTTTGTACAGGCTGCAAAAATATAGCAAAATATAAAAATCCATTCTGTAAGGTACAGGCTAAGGAATGTGCAAAACAACGATAATACCATACCCCATGGTGCCTTCAGCTCTAACAAATTTCGGCATTCCATCTGACAATCCCCTAGCAAAACCAGGCTGTGTCTGAACACGAACCTTTACAGCTTCAAATGGGCAAAGAGCAATATCTGCAATCACTTCAGCAGACGCAGAACCAGCAAGGTATATCAGAGTCTTGTACTTTACAGCATTTTCTGCTCCCGCAAGGTCAGAGTAGTACTTCTTGAAGAATTCATAGAATCCGAACTTGCATGCACCCTGAGCACTGTAACCTAAAAGGGTTGGAACCCATCCCCTGAAGAATCCCCTGGCACCTTGCTCCTTAAGCAGCACCCCAAATCCAGATGATATGCTCTTGTATTTAGCTGGGTCAATCTACAAATTTATGAAATTTCAGTCAGTTTAGATCTTGATGAGTAATGTAACGTGAGTAATAGAAACAATATGATAACTAAGGGAATAGTTTCACACATAAAGACAATCCTCCCACAGTTGAAAAAAGCAAAGGGGAAAATGAAATTACACCGGAAGCGGCACTAGCTAGCAAACGAGAAACTATCCCATTGATAAGGAGAGTCAGAACAGTAAAGGAGTAGCACCATTATGAGCACAAATATCCAAATACATAACAAAGAAGCGCTTTAATCACCAATCTAAGAAAAAGTGAGCCAAGTTTCATATGTCTTTTCCTATATCTAGTTGAAAGCCTTTAGCTGATGCTACAGAGAAGAGTGTCAACCAATAATACCACACGGTGACTGAGCAGGATAGTGTAGCAAGATTCAGGCTTAAAAGGAAGTAAGAGTAGTGTTGAATCAGGAAAGGTGACATGGGAAACAACCAACACACCTTCCCCTTTCCATATATCTAAAGTCAAAAGATAATCCAGATATAATTAAATGAAAAGGCCTCGGCAAGGAGTTTTGTGACATGTACAGGGACAAACAATCACCAGTTCACATTTAAAATCATTCAAACTACACTCATGATAGACTAAGATCTGAAAAAATAATTTCCAATTAAATCTTAAATAAAATAACAATGACTCCTCCTCCTCGATCCGCGAGTTTTGCCACACACAGAGAATAAGACTTTTACCAATAAAATGAAGATCTAGAAGATGCGCAATAGTATACAAGTCAGATCGGATATAGATAGAGACGATGAAAAAGTTGGGATCGGAACAGATCTGAAAAGGTAAAGGGAAAGGGTGATACCTGCATGTTACATTTGACGAGATCAAGAGGAGTGACAGCCATGTGAGTGAGTCCACAACTGAGGATACCACCAAAGGTGCAGGCAGCATAGAACTGAGGAGAGTACATCTCGATCTTGCCAGGCTCGCTAGGTGCGGGGATGAGGAAGCTCGAGGGCTGAACATTGGTGGTTTTGGGAGTGAAGGAACATGTTGGTGAGTAGAGGAAGCTTGGCAGAAGAGACTGACGGCGTGAGTTCTCCATCACCATTGGCGGCGCAGATGCAGAGAGAGAGACAGAATGGGCGCAGCACAGCCTAAAATGCTCTCCCAATACCTCTTTGGACCTAAATCACAACCCAATGACTCCACCTTTTATACTACCCAATCAACCATTCACTTTGCGTTATATACACGGAGTGACCAATAATCGCCCTACTGTCTCTATTTACCTTTATGCCCATGTCCCCGCCTCATTATTTTAATTTTTACTTTTTACTTTTTCCGAATCAAATCAAATGAACCATTTATCATGCCAACATTTTAGTGTTACTACAATTTTCCCAATCACCTTTTTACCCACTAAAAAAAATGAATACAATTGCTTTGCCTTTTTATATACAAACTACCTAGTCTCTTCTATACTACCTAATGCTTTGCCTTTCCACCTTTTACTAGTAAATTTATATTTATACTACTACATAAGCGGCTAGAAGCAGGCAGTTGTCCGTTGACATTCCTGCTTCCGTCGAGGTTATTTTTATGAATTCATGATTTCTACGCTTTATTAAAGGTGCTATACGGTTGCTTTTCTACCCCAATATATAATTGGTGTTCTTAATATTTTTACCAACATTAATAGTAATATTTATCCGTTATTCATTTTACGCGTAATGAGATAATTCTTATCACACAAATATATAACTTTTCAAAGCATTTCAAATAATTTGAAATACTATAACACAAATTATTGAACCCCGTCTCCCAAAAAAGCTTTTTTGTGACTTTCAAGAAACGTCGTAGAATATGTTAAAAAATTCTTAAAATTGCATAGAGATAAAATTATAAATATATTGGGTCCGTGCTAGCACGGGTTCCGGCATCTGGTACACATAGAAATATTTAAGAAAATTAGAGAAGTTGATAAAAATATTTACAATTCTACTAGGATAATTTAGGCAAGAAAGACAAGATTTTTAACATAACTTTCTTTTTTCTTCTCTCTCCTTTCCCTTAATCCCACATGCCTCAATCGATTTTGTGCCATTTTGCTAAACAAGAGGAGTGAAGGTACCATGAATATGATATTTATGGTAACAAAGTAGGGGCGACTCAACAAATTTGATGGGTTACAGCCAAAATATATTAAAAGTTCCTTAATTTACTCATAAAATTTATACTACGACGAGACACAAAAAAAAGTCCATATGGCTTTAATATGATTAGAGTGTAGCACCTAATGTGTGGGTTAGGCGGATGTCGCAGTATTGAACTATCTCATGTACAAAAACATGGTATTTTAAGTATAAAACGGCAGAGAAGCGAGCCCATCATCTGTCGAGCTTCGGACCTTACGACACTTGCCTCGGGAATTTCTTAATTAAAAGGATGAGACACAAAATATATACTCTCTGATGTATCGATCGATCAAATATGACATAGATAATATCTCAGATGGTCACTCAACTTTGTTTTTTAACCCAAAAGTTACTCAGCTAAGGGTAGTTCACTTAGAAAGTCATTCAACTTTATTTTTTAATCCAAAAGTCACTCAACTATTAGTATTTCAACTAGAAAGTCACCCAACCTATTTAAGTGATTTTTTCATTAATTTTGTTGACATGAAATGTTTATTTAAAGCCAAATTTTGAGTTAACTTTGGGATATGTGACTTTTTCAAAAAATAAAATGAAATTATTAAGTAATTCTGGCTCGAATTTGGAAAGTTCTCGGGGCTTAAGCCTAGAACGTTGGGGCTTACACCTAGGTGAACGTCCGGAAGGTTGGGCTTACGCCTCACGATACTTACGCCCCGCCAGTACGTCTCACTGCGTTTTTGGTACAGTTTGTCCCAGAGCTCGCCCAAAAAAGCCTTTTAAAATACCGAGGAAAATAAAGGTTCACTAGTTTAATAGGCAAATCTAACAGGAAGAGTATTTCAATGTTAACTTGAATTTGATAGAGTGACTTGCCGCTGCCGGGACATTTGTTTTGATTTCTCGTTGCTTGAAAAGTCATGAAGTGTTTGCAAAAAATACTTTTTTTTTCCCACGGTCGGTGCGCAATACAATTGACATTTGGGCACGGCAAATTGGTAATGCGCATGATGCAGGTGTGCACTGTTTTATTTGTTAATAAATAAATAAATAAATAAATGACGTAAATGAGAAACAGTAGACCGAATTAAAGAACGCAAGTATGGGCACGATGGTAAATGCAAAAGAATTAAATTGGCCTTAAACGGAGGACCTTAGCAGTATATTCCTTTGGGGTGTTGTATTGGCAGAATCGATACAGTTATTCCAGTGGAGCCGGAAATGCAATTGGAGCACTCACTCACATAATTTAGTAGGCGTTTGGCCATGAAAATCAAATATTTTTCACTTTATTTGTAATTTTAAAATTGGTGTTGAAGATGGAGTTGTGTTTAGTTATAGTTTTTGCAAAGAATATTTTGTTGTTTGATTGTATTAAAAGTGAAAAAAAGTGAAAATGAGGTTTTAGGTGTTTTCAAATTCCAAATACAACTTCAAGTTGTATATGAACTTTTCATGGCCAAATATTGATTTTGAAATAAAGTGAAATAATTTTCAGGAAAAAGTGAAAAATTCTCATGGCCAAACGGGTCCTTAGAATACATTTACACAGAACCACTTGGAAGTTTTCTCTTCTTTTTTTTCCCCCTTTTTTTAGATCTAATTTAGTAACGGTCATACGACATGAAATTACGATTTTATATTTTGATTTCAAATTAGCTTTGGTTTATGCAATTTACACAAAATTTCAACTTCATATCATGATTTCAAATTTCAAATTCTCCTTGGAATTCCAAATTATGATTTCAATTTTTTTTAAGCGTAAAACTTGAGCCATAAGTTTATATTTTGTAAAAAAGATTCATAAGCTGGTAGATATATTTACAAACCATTTATATCAAATATTAAAAGATCTGCAAGTTTCAAATTGATGTTCTATTCTTTAAAAAGGTATTCTAGTAGCGTATTGATTTTGTTATGAAGCATGATTTCTTTCATTTGGTAAAATTGTATAGTAATTAGGAAAATTTTGATGGTTTTCCCAATTTGTGGGGCTTTTATGTGCAAATTGCATGTCCAAACAAATTTTCACTTTCAAATCATTATGATTTTAAATCATTGATTTCATATGAAAATTTCAAATCATGTCCAAACGGCTCCTTAGAGTAGCCAAAAGGCAAGAGAAAATAAAGGTCGAGAGAAAGAAAAAAGATGAGAGAAAAAAAGGTTGCAATACTGCTTTTTTCTTTTTAATCTCTTGAATATAGGAATAGGCGACATGTTTTTATCTATTCGGTATGACAATTTTCCTAGAAATTATTCTTAAAGACATGTTTAATCTCTAAATATTGGTTATTTTAATGTTCTATTCAACAAGAATATTTTGCACAAAATAGAGAAAAATGTTTGTCATTTCATATCACTTGCTTAAATACAATACTCAAAATCAAAACGATCACCAAAAAGTTTACTGTTTCCCACCTTCAATGCAAATACTGATTTACTGTTTCCCACATGTAACATACTCCTAATAAAAAGCTTTCAAGGTGAAAAAAGATAGCTAATGCTGCCAGAATTCCTAAACTGATGTAACGGGATTAGCCATAAAAACCTGCAAAGCACAAATGTTTCAAACAAACATAATTCAGTGTTCTCTGCAGTGTATAAAAGAGGTTGAATAATGAAGAATAGAGTGAGACGATGAATTCACAGAGAGAAGTTCCAAATTCTGCTTATGGATCCGCTCTCTCTTTTGCTCTTGAGATACGACAAAACAGGGGAATAACGTTCGATACTAATTCCTTCGCGAATATCTTGTCAGATTATGCAGCACTGCTTATCATACGACAACTCCTCTAAGTCAATTAGTAGGTGAAGACAAAATTTTGTTCAATGCTTAAATCACCAATAGTCCCCACATGAGCATAAGCCATCCTTAAAATGGTGAAATCTCTTTGCATCTCTGACCACGATTTCCCTATTAACAATCTTGGCAATTAGCTTAATTGTTGTATGACAGTCTCCACAAATCCTAAGATTCTTAATCACCTGAATTGTACTGCCAGGGACGGAATTCATAACCCCAAAAGCAACAGCGAGCTTCTCACTATGAACTCGTAATGTCAGTCCTTTCTCTTCTTCCTCAACATCATGAAGATCATATGTCGTGTTAGGTACATAGCCAGCTATCTGCAGCTTTACAGATAATTCTTCCAAATAAGCATAAATCCTGTCATGTTGAGGGTGTTCTCTATCACCGACCAGAAATACATGAACCCTGCCTTTGAGTTCAAGCAGGCTGAACCCAGGAGGTTTACTTAATCCACGATTTTTCATAAGTATCCTCATCTTGTCTACATCTTCCCACCTTCCAGCATCAGCATATATGTTCGACAGCAAAACATAATACCCACAGTTTTTTGGGTCTAATTCAAACAAGTTCCTAGCAGAAACCTCCCCAAGCTCGACATTCTTGTGCATCCTGCATGCAGCTAGAAGGGAACCCCAAATGACAAAGTCAGGCGTCACCTTCATTTCTTTTATCAAATTATATGCCTTGGCAAGGAAACCAGCACGTCCAAGAAGATCAACCATACAAGCATAATGCTCCACTCCTGGTTGTATACAAAATCTAGGCTCCATGGCGTTAAACCAATACCAACCTTCATCCAGCAACCCAGCATGGCTACAAGCTGCTAGAACAGAGACAAAAGTAATGTAATTTGGTTTTACCCCAGCTGAGTTCATCTCATAAAAAACTTGAAGGGCTTCCCTGGCTCTCCCGTGCATACCATAGCCTGCAATCAAAGCAGACCATGATTTCACATTCTTTTCCTTCATCCTATTGAAGGCATTCCTTGCCATCCTTAATCTCCCACATTTGCAGTACATGTCAATCATGGATGTGCCCACATATATATTATCCTCTAGGTTCATTTTTATAACCTAAATAGTGAAATAGACATCTAGAAAACATCAATACAGAGGAAAAATAAGGAGTTAGAAAGAAAGAAGCACTTGCAAAAGTGATTAGTCCTGGAGGTACCTGATCATGTATGCACTTGCCAGCCTGAAGAGCTCCTGAATGTGCACAAGCCAACAGCACGGCTGACAAGGTGACAGCATTGTAGTCAACCTCTCTATCCCATGCCAGGGAACGAAAAATTTCCATTGCCTGAGCTGAAAGTCCGTGCTGGGCGTAAACTGCAATCATAGAATTCCACGAAATGATGTCCTTGTCAGGCATCACGTCGAACATCTTCCTAGAGAAATCAACCTCACCGCACTTGGCATAGGCGTCAATCAATGTGTTGCCAACTCCCATGTCTTCATCGAATCCTCTTTTCATAACAAAGCCATGGAGCCCTTGGGTAAGTGTCTTCCCTGAAACACGAGAACAAGCGGAGAGCACGGAAACCATAGCAACCGAGTCAAGAGAAACTAGTTCCTGATCTTGGCCTGCTAAGAGCTCTTTAAAAAGCAAGAGAGCTTCTTGCGGGTGGTCATTTTGGACGTAGCCAGTTATCATGGAGGTCCAAGAAACAACATTCTTTTGAGGAATTTGATCAAACAGCTTTCTTGCATCAGCAAGTTGACCACACTTGGAGTACATATCAATGAGAGCGGAGGATACAAAAAGGTCGGTGTCATAGCCAAAGATGAGAGCTTGTTGGTGGGTCTGCTTGCCGGAAGTGAGGTCCGAAAGGGAGGAACATGATTTGACGGCGCAGGGGAAGGTGGAACGGTTTGGTTTGAGAGAGAGCTTTCGCATGGAATAGAAAGCTCGAAGGGCTTCCACGGAGTCACCGCTCCGAGCCAAGTCGGCAATGATAGAGTTCCACGAGAACACATCCCATTTGTCTAAGTATCTGTCGAAGAACTTGGCGACGTTACGACTTGTAGAAAAGCAGAGTGAACCCAATTTAGTCATTCATCCAGTGAACCTATGATGCGCTTATGGTTTGAGCTGTTTAAATTGTTTACCCAGTTTTGACGACTACTGATGTGTTTTGAAATTTTGTTTGGATATGCCACGTATTACTTAGTATTAGGCGCCTAATTACTACTCAGATTTGGGGGGTTCGAAATTTCTCAAGCATTAACCTTTATAAGTAAAAGATCCCCAAGCCATTACTACTTGCTAGTAAGTAAAAATCATTAATAGGAAGAAAAAGAAAAAAAAAAGCTGCAAAGGACCAAACTCAGCCTGATTTACTCAACAGCTTATTATAAGAAAGCCACACTAGAAGTGCCCTACAATATCAAGAATTTAAAAATGCTACAAATTGAAACAATAATCCACAGACGTGGTTCCAACTCCATCTTCAGTTCGGCATGCAGTTGGAGGAGTGGAAATTAATTTTGCAAAAGAAATTGAGAATCATCAAAATTATCATCCCGTGATCTGACTCTAGTTGTAGAATACACAATGCTTTGAAAAATTCCTTAATCGAGCCAGAATACTTTAAGTTTTCTCAGCTGCCAAATGGAATAATTTACTAGAGAAGTCTAAGATGTGCAGTATCGTTCATTCTCTTGATCTGCCATCCCATTTTCCAGGAATGTTGTAGCACTGTAACAGAAGAATCATCTATGCATATCTTACTTGTCATCATTGCACTACAGCCAAGGAGGCCAGTAAGAAGACACTTAACCGGAATTGAATGTGTAAAAATACCGATGCATTGAGAAACATTAGTAGTGATTTGCACATTTAAATCACGGATGGAGTTAGGATTAATGGGTTCTCGAGGTGACATCTCATCATCAGCCTCATGATCCCCAGTAGTTGTCACGATCTGAAGCCTACTCTTTCCAGACTTCTTCCTCGAAAGTCCTTGTCGGTTCCTGTGGTGCGAATCCCAATGGGACGACGAGAAAGAGGGCGGCCCATCTCGGTCATGAACTGAATTGACAAGTGCATGAGAACCACGGTTTGAGAAGCCCTGGTTCTCACCCTGATCAGGTGGAGAGAAATCGGATCTGAATTTTTCAGGCAATGCCATAACAGTTCCATTTAGGAATTGTACCATCCGGAATTCCACCTGCCTCAGTGACTCTCCAGATGGTGCTGAAAAATCAGGCTGGAACTTTTCCATTAGGCTAATTGTTTCAGGTGTAAAAATATCTGAGCGGTGGCATCCCTCCCAATGCCCCTGACTCATTTCCAGTAGTGCATCAGAGGATTGTATACGTTCCTCTGAAAAGTTTAATTCCTGCACAATTAACAGAGATCCATTCATTACCAAATTTGGAAGTCCTTAACACAGCATGCAAATAACATGTTACTCTAAATCCCTGCAACTTTGTCAATTCAGTTGTTCTACTTACAGTCAAAATTGGAAAATATCTCAATTTGTAAATCA
This sequence comes from Lycium ferocissimum, assembly GCF_029784015.1. Classification (NCBI taxonomy): domain Eukaryota; kingdom Viridiplantae; phylum Streptophyta; class Magnoliopsida; order Solanales; family Solanaceae; genus Lycium; species Lycium ferocissimum. The sequence continues at coordinate 71,553,863 of NC_081343.1, forward strand.
ATTCTTCAACACACAATAGAGACAAGAGAAAGTAAGCTCTTATTGCTCAAAGTTGGGCTTCCTTTTATTATTCTGAGATGTGATGCTAAACTGTGGCTCAGCTGTTCTGAGAACAGTAAACTTTGGATTTGCTAGTGGTCAGGACAGCCAGAATGTGTTTGATACATAAAATCTGCTGAGAAGCCAATTATGCCTTACACAAATGCAGATTATGCAACTTTTTTTTTTCCGCAGTACTGTACATTAAGAACAAGGCCGATATTTTCCAAGCACCATGTGGAAATGTAACATAGGATTATCATACAGTATACTCTACCTATCCCAGAAAGATTTAATTAGTTTCCCTTTCCCGATTTAAATAATATGTGTTTTCCTCGACTACAAATCTTATTATTTATACTATAGGAATTGGACTAACTTTTATCCCCAAATTACTTCAAAAGTATAGTATACACCTATCCCAGAAAGATTCGATTAGTTTCCCTTTCCCGATTTAAATAATATCTGTTTTCCTCGACTACAAATCTTATTATTTACACTACAGGAATTGGACTAACTTTTATCCCCAAATTACTTCAAAAGTTGGACTAACAGTTATCCCTAGAACATCTGAAACCAAAAGTTACCTTCAAGATTTTGTTTGGGGTCACCTTTGTTTGAACTACTAGTACTACAAAGTTCCATCTCCAAAGTCTGTCATAGGCTGCTAGACATTCAAAGACCACAAACTTGCAAAACCCAAACTACTGTGACAGTTAGCCATATAAATCCTCAACCTAAGCAGCCAACAAATTCAATGGTTTCTTTCAGGGCAGAAGTCACTATACCTCTGACGACAATCATCAGAGAACTATAAGACTTGAGACGGAAACCTCACAAGTAACAAAAGGAAACATGCGTCTACCTAGAAATGAAGAAATCTTTTTCCCACACAGGTAATAATCTATGTTGCTCGAATCCTCCATAAATACTGCCGCATACATATAGAATCCTCAAAGAAAGCACAACTTTTAAAGTATGTTGCTCGAATCCTCCATAAATGCTGCCGCATACATATAGAATCCTTAAAAAAAGCACAATTTTTAAAGGATCCGACACACGCGCAGCAGCATTCTTGGAGGATTCAAGCAACATAGATGATAATGCATAGGATTGTATATCAATTAGTTGGCGGAGTGCTTCATTTTTTTTTTTTCTGGCCCGCAAAAATAGATACTGGAAGCAAAAGGATTTGATCTTGTCTATTTCATACCAAAATCCAAAAGACCAAAGCTTAATACTAAGAAAATCATTATGTTTAGACAAAGAAAGTTCAACATTGATATCAAATCAACATTAAAGACAGAAGTAGTGTAGGAAGGAAGGATACCTGGCAAACAGAGAGGGCAGTAGCTCGTGCCCGATCCAAGGGAGACGTATAGATAGAATTGAAACGAATCCCTTGAGACTTGAGAAATACAGCCAAAGCTCTTGCTTGTCGCTTGCCATTAGGGGTAAGTGCAGCCTCGGGGCAGCGGCCGGCAATCAAATCAGGCCTTAAATTGGAATGACACTCTCCATTACTAATCAAATAGACCTCGGTGAGGGTCCTATCCTCATCCACAGAATCAGAGGAGAAGGTGCGGTGGAAATGAGGGGGAGGGGGAAGTGAGGGAGGTGGGGCAAGAACATTATAAGGATCCCACACCTTGATAGAAGGGCCCAAACGAGGGGTGCCGAAAGAAGAGAGCTGAGGGGAGAGAGGCGATGCGGAGGCGTGGCAAGGTAACATCTCGGGCTCTTGTTCAAGAACCTTCTTGAGCAGAGCTGTGTCATCACCAACTAATCGGCCATCAGGGGTGTCGTTCTCGTGCTCCGCATTTTCTTCTTCATCTTCTTGGTCTTCATCTTCCTGTGAGGGTACCTCTACCGACTGAGAACCGCCCATTTATCAATAATACTAATATGGATCTTTCCGATCTATCCACCAGCTCTCCGGATCGTTAAACTTAATTTAAAGACAGAAAGACAAGAGCTTTTCTCGGTTTTGGTATAGGGATTCAGCCACCGGAATGTTTTTTTCTCAGTAAATTCCTCGGATTTAAAAGGATGGAAGCTTTTTTCTATTGTGTTGTATTGTATTCTTCAATTTGGGATTGGCAAATGGAGCTAGGAATAGGTAGAGTATAGTTGTTTAGGAAAGGGATAACTTAGATATAAATAAATCCAGAAATGGGAAGAGAGATCTGAGAAAGATGGAAGCAGTTACATATTCTTACTAACATAAAAACAAAGAGGAAGAATAGTCCCATTCTCATCCCATGGGTAAATGTAAATAGGAGGACGCGCAACCTTCGGCTACATGCTAATGAAGACCACTTATCATTATTATTATACACTGCTGCTACTATTACCATTACTAGTACTATATTTTATTTAGCCAGATCGAGTCAGGCCTTACACTTTTGGTACTTGACACTCAGCCAGGGACATCACACATCCCTCTTATTATGGACATTTTGCTCTTTACCTTTTGTCACAAATCAGTCCTTTTCTACTGGTGCTTTTCTTTTTCCCAAATGAACAATTTTTACGTATTATTTATAATTTATAATAGTAAGTGTTTGGGTTAGTTTTACGGACCGCATACTTATGCTAAGTTCGCCCATAAGGCATGTATATCAACATAAATGTAATTTTAACAAGTGTATGCTGCGTTGGCGGCATAGCGAAATTTAAACTCGCCTTGCGAATTTTTTTTAAAATTTTAACCGAGCGTGGGTTCGAACCTAATGGGTGTTGAAGAAAATTTAAACACGATGCACAATTTTATGGGTACTATTACCATTACTAGTACTATATTTTATTTAGCCAGATCGAGTCAGGCCTTTCACTTTTGGTACTTGACACTCAGCCAGGGACATCACACATCCCTCTTATTATGGACACTTTACCTTTTGTCACAAATCAGTCCTTTTCTACTGGTGCTTTTCTTTTCCCAAATGAACAATTTTTTATTATTTATAATTTATAATATAAGATTTGAACTAACGCATCTCAATTAATTTCATGGGAAACATGCAAAGGTGAAGCCATGATGTACATTTTATGGGTTCTAAATTCTATAATAGCAATATCAGATGTCAATACATATTTAGTAGATTTTTTAATGATAAAATATAAGATTTGAACTAAATCTATTGAGTTTGGGCTAACTCGTAGCTCAACTTCTGGGTCCGCCACCGGGTACATGCTATCTCCCACCATTCTTACAACTTCTTTTATTCAAGACTGGACTAGATTGTGTAATTATTTTAGATTTTTCCTTAAGCTTCTGATAGTTTTAGTAATAGATTCTTTATATCAAATCATGAAAAAATGTACCCAAATTATAGAAAACGAAAAGACTTCATATTTAATGTACAAACGCGATTAAAAAGCAGCCAAATTTTGAGTAGTGTTAAAATCTTGGTTACTTAATTAGCAGTCCAGAATATGGCTATTCGCCAATTGCATTCCATTTTAATGAGAATTTTTTTTTAGACAAACTAGGAAAAACTTCAACAACGTTTACAAATAAAACTCCAGCACACTGTGCAAAGAGTGCGTTGCTCACCCAATTTTATTTTCACATTAAAATTTGGCTACATCTCAATTTATTCACTTTTTTTAGTAAAAACTTTGAGATGGTCGCTAAATGTTAAATACTCGTGCAGAGTTACAAACTTGAGCCCAAAGAGTGGTTAGATTTGGGCCGGCCCAAAAAAGTGAAAAGCTGAAAAATAAGAAAAAGGAAGTATATTAGGGTTTGGGAGATATAAATTAGATGGAGAGGAAACAGGGGGCTAGCAATGGCGTGTACTGTGGATTTTCGGTGCCTGGATGAAGGCTTGGGAGGAAAAACATACAAGCGAAAGAGAGCAGAGAAAGAGCTGCTAGATAATGATGCCATGGAAGTAGAACCAACTCCTGCTTCGAAGAGACAGGCTGTTCCATCTGCGGATGACCCAAACAAGCCCGTACTTGGAAGGCCCACGTACGACGGAGTGATAGCAGGGAGAGTATCTGGAAGGAATTGGAAACAGCCGAGGAAACACAGGTCATCAGCGGCGAAGGTGAGCGTGAAGGGGAAGCCATTGGAGCAGAGGATTAAAGACAAGGAGATAAAGAAGGCTTACAAGGAGAGAATCAATGAGCTCAAGGAAGAGATAAGGCAGAACAAAGTCGACAAGAGGAAGCAGAGAGAGGAAAGAGACAAGAGGAAGCAGGAAAACATTCTCAAGTCTGGGACCAAAGTTCAGAAGATCACAAATCCAAAGACGCTCAAAAAGATTGCTAAGTCTAAGCAGAGGAAGCAACTCAAGGTTGTCTCTGACGATCTTCTTAACGGTGCAAACAAGAACAAGTAGAGCTCATGACTTGAAATGTATTTTTTTGGTAATGAGATATACTGATAATACTACTCTTGTAGTTTTCCTTTTCGTTTTGCTCTTTTAAATTACATCTGTTTCGAAATTTTGTTGTAGTTTCATGATCTAATTGATCAGTTATGCTGCAGTTTTATGATTTAATTGATCAATTCTGCTGTGGCATTACCTTCCGTTACATTCTCAGTTATTGTAATGCTATGATAGAAAAGCGGTTTCTTACAAAAAGAAAGAACATGCACAAAAACCCCCCTTTACACTTTTCTCACTGAGTTTATATGGGAAATGATTAGTCTAGAATCACAATTCACAGTGCGAAGATTAATAAAAGCAACAGATGTTCCTAACTGAGAAAGGTTATATAACAAAACCAAGTAAATATGGAACACGAAATTTCTTTACTTGCAAAATCAATGTGTAATTTAAGAAAAGTTAAAAGGACAGCTCAGAGTATAGTCCCTTCTTTCCTCATTTCTTCAGATCATTAGGTATATGAAAATTTCAGTCAAATTTGCAGTGCACTTCCAATGGATGATGGTTAAAATGTTCCCAGTTAAGCTCTTTGGTGCCAGTCACTAGTTTACACTCACGGGAAGCTGCTTGAGGTGTTGAGCCCAAATCACTTGGTTCTCTCGTATTTGTTCACGTAAAAACATTAATTAGGTTCTACTCCAATGGACCATCATATCAAGCCATTGTTTCATGCCTCGGATTTCACGCAGACTAAATCATCCAGCTTATTGCCATCCATCTTGTACAAAGACACGCCTTCCATCTGAGTGTAGTGCTTTCGCGCTTCCTCCCTCAAGCTCTCAAAAGGCATGGCTTCCCATCGATTGTAATTTGAATTCTTCCTGGTATCTGTCATGTCTGCGGAACCAGATATAGGCCCAGTGCCATAGGGACCTGATTTGCCCCATACTTTACAGTTAACAAATTGTCCCAATTCTCCCTCTTGCCCAGCTTGCTTCTTTTTCAGACGCAATGCAGCTCTGTGAGCGCTGTTTATCATTTCTCTACCAGGCACATCGGACCAGTCTTGGTTTCTCTTTGCTCGCATAGGAGAATGGATTCGTATGACCTAAAATATAAATTCTTAGTGAGAGCATCGCACAACAAATGAACAAGTTGAAAAATGAACTTTAGCTGAAGTAATCAGATGTCCTTACTCCAAGGCATTCTAAGAGTTGGTAATATGCCCTCCCCTGGAGTGGGTTGTGCCCTTTCCTTGGGGTAGAAAAGTATCGAGTCCTATAAAACAAAGTTTCCAACAACCATACAGAGATAAAGTTTAATGGTCGTTAGTGTATGAAATAGCAAGTAAAATCTATGAAAAGGTAAAGTAGAAGATGGAATCCAAGTAGAAGCGTTGAATATTCCAGAAAGATGGTAATCTTTCAACATTAGATAGATTTGCAAAGAGAAAACTTGACTCCGAGTGTTTCAACTGTGTATACGTTTTGTTGTCTAATAAAGCTGAAGTTACGAAGGAAAAGATGAGGAGGCATAGTAGAACATACCATTCTGTGTAACCAGGGTCAACAGTGAAACCATAAATGTCAACAATGTCACACATGGAAAGTGCTAGTTCTATTGATTTCATCCCAGTTCCCTTAGCACCCCTGCGTAATACGATGCCTTGGAACAGATAGACCGGATTCCGGATTTTCTGCAATGAATAATGGAGGTCTGTCATTTTCTCCTCAAATGAATTTGATGTCATAAGCATCAGACCCACACCACACCTTATGAAAATTCATATTCCACCATGTCTTGAAATTATAGTAGGGCTTCTTTTATAATCAAGCATACATCTTTACAAGTGGCTCGTGGCCTAAATAGGATAAAACAAACCACTGCCACAAAATGTTGAAGATAAATAAACAAATCCCTTATGCTTATAATAACACCTTGAATCAATACGCAATGCAGAATATAATTGCATCAGCGAAAGACATTCTTAATTTCCAGCTTCTATCCATTATAATGCAAAGCTACGCTCTTCTCCGAATAAAACTACTTAGTCATCCATCCTGCAATCAAGTTTGACAATATTCCACACACATCCCGTACAAACCACACACCCTTGTTGACCTCACCCTTCTTTACCAACACCAATATTCAGAATCCTAAAGAAATCTCTATTTCCCCACCTACAAAGGCTACTGCTTAATTCCATCAGAGTTTCCTTAACATGCCTCCAATGGATTAGTGTTAGAGTAGTTGCAAATTAATATAATGGTGAGTGTATTAAGCATAAGAAGCCATGGTCAAAAGATTCAGAGTAAGGAGGACGGCATAAAACTCGATAGACAGAAGGATAGAGCAAGTATCCCATACTTCAAGGAAAAGAAAGATCCTGCCATTATGCAGAGTTCCGTTCATATCCATTCCCCCGCGGCGGCGGGGGGGTTTGGTGATATGCAATCAATTTTCTAAACATTCCTACTCCGATCATTCACTAATATCACTTGATGAATATGGTTGAGAACAACTAAAACTAACAATATAACTTTAAGAAGAAAAATATGGCGGAGAAACAAATAAGTAAAAGCATTCATCTGAAACATATATTACCTTCATCATTTTTTTTTTTTTTTGATAAGGTAATAATTTTATTAACAGTTGGGAGAAAAGACCCCGTATACAAGCCGTATACCAAAAAGAGAGAACCTACATCAAAACATGATTCTCAAAAAAGGAGACCCAATTTTCTATACAAACAGGGGTCTCATGGGAACACCAAAAGCAAACTAGAAACATTGGGTCTCTATTACCTTTATCATTGCATTGAAGTCTCTATGGATGACACTTTTAATTATAAGCACCTCATCATCTGCAAGTAAAAAAGGAATAGCAAAAAATAATGAGTAAAAGTTTCATCAGTATTGCTTCCACTATCACAGATCACGAACATGTCATTGCTAATAATCATAAAAAGAACAGTAATCATTGCTGCATTTCCTTTTTCATACTGCTTTGAAATGCTTTTCTTGAGCCGAGGGTCTATCGGAAACAGGCTCTTTATCTCCACAAGGTAGGGGTAAGGTCTGCATACACTCTACCCTCTCCAACCCACCTCTGGGATTACACTGGGTATGATGTTCTTGTTGTTGCTCTTCATTAGGATAAGAATTACCCTGACCTTATATCTAATGAACAATAACTGAAATTGGAACATAAATAGCAAAAAGTTATTAGCCAAAATTTAATAGCCTTCAAGTTCAAGCTAATTAAAGCCATGTTCAAGCCCTTCAGCTATTTTTATATTCAGCTAACATTTTGTAACAGACCTTTAGTCTATCCCAGAGCTATCTGCTAAGAAAAGCTAACGGACTTGACGAAAATGGTCCTACAACTTATGCTAAATAGAGGGGGGTACTGAGGTTAATTTTCTTAAGCTTGTTAGAACCATCATCTTCCTCCTCTTTTTGCTCTCATCTCTATATCTCTTTTCTTCCTTTTCCCCCATTAAGCTAACAATAAGGTTAATTTTGTTCACAGCAAGAAGACTGTTTTCTTTATAACAGGTGAAAAATTGGAGGAGAATCCCTTTGTAAGGAGCTCTCATCTATATGTAACGGTTAACTACCTTGCTCCTTCCTCACACCCTTAGGGGTGCGGCCCTTCCCCAGACCCTGGTAACGCGGGATGCTTTGTGCACCGGACTACCCCCTTTGTCTGAAAAGTTCTGAACTAAAAACAAAATAGCAATAAGCTGAAGCCACAAAAAGCGAAACATGCAAGGCTTGAGAATTATTCTGGTTCTTCTCTGTCTCCCTCTCCTCCTCCCTCCCTTTATCTCTTCCCCCTCCTCTCTAAATAAGCAACTTTTGGTTTCGATGAACCATTCAGGTTAAGAGAGTTGGCGTAGCCGATACTCTTCCCCTAAGTTCCAAGAATCACCAAGTGTTGATTAAAATCTTGAGGTGTCTGACAGAAGTAGTAAAAATAGAAAATAAGAAGAAACAAGAAAGCACCAGAAATTTAGTTAAAACAGCCACAAGAAATCAAGTCTCTCTGTCATTGTAGAATTCAAGATTGTTTATTTATCCATGTGTTGGGAAAGAGAACAAACAATATTATTTTGGCTAGACATCGTTTTTGCCCCCTAAATTAAGGGTCTGTTTGCTCTTCTTAACAGAAGGGCAAAACCAAAGATGAAATGTTGTTGAATCTAACAATATTTAAAAGGCGAGGTTGAGACTCTTGAAAAGCTAAAGGGCTCTCAAAACTTGAATCCGTCATCAATAAAAGTAATCATGCCGAATACTGCAATTCTATTGGTCATGGACAACCATTATATCACTAAAGAGAGTTGATTATTCTTCACGAGAAACTATTTTTAGCTTTTAACGTTGAATAACACAACTCATATACATAGCACTGCTAATATGCATTATACTAAATTGAAGGCTTTTTATAGTACATCAAAGTGCGCTCGTCACAATAAGTGTAACTGACATCCTAATATGACATACTGTATCAACAACATAAGAACCACTACACACTGCAACAGATAACAAGCATGAACGACCCTATGTCACACGTTAAATAACAAAAAGAACAAAAATGCTAGAGTTTTGCTTATCTACGTTAAGACCAAAATCCTAAAAAACAGACCTTATCAATATACGCCATCATAATCAAAAACCAATAATTGACGCTAATGGTAGTGCATTTTTCTTGTTTTTTTCTTTTTGGTGATCAGTAAACAAAAGGTAATATTGAAAGATCGAATCCATACACCAAGGAGGTGATTGGACTATAAAAAGGTGGGGCAGTCCACTACCCAAAAAAAAAAAAAAGGCAAGAAAAGAAAAAAGCAAAAGAAAGGGAAATGAGGTCTAAAATTGTGTGTGAATCATATACATCTTGAAATTTGCACCAAAGAGCAGCAAAAACATAGGCATCTGTATGTCATCTCCTGTCACTGATTATTTTGCCTCAAAACACCTAGATTTTTGTTCTTTTTGTAGAACCCAAAACACCTAAAACCACCACTGGATGGTAGTGTTCAATTAGGCAAGAATAAGATCATTCAAGAAGTTTTGTTTGGTTGATGCATGGCCCCTTAGAGCTAAGTGCACATCATCAACAATTGAAAGACTATCATTCTGTCTTGATGTCAATATAGGGAAACAGAAAAATGGGAAGAAGCATGATACTAATCTGAATAAAAGATAAACACAGAAGACAAAAAGTATAAGATTAAATACTCAGGAAAATAGAATAGGTTTTCCGATAATTTACCAGAACCATTGAGAATTTTAATCATGTTTCGAGCAGCACCTCGCACAACTAAGCGGAAATCTCTCTTCAGGCCAACATGCTTGGCATATTTCTGCATAACATGTTTATAAGCAGTTATTTTCACAACAAAATTCTGATTCTGATAACATAAATGTGAGATCTAAAAGGGCTTTTTAGCTGGATTGATACCACTTTTAAGATATTTTGCAGATTAATGACTACATAAATGCTGGTAGTCTTCAGCACTCTCAGATCTCAATTACAAGGCTAGAGCTAGTTATTCTCTAGACAAATAGAGTTGATCAAATAATAACAATACCACATGCACTTTGCCAGTACTGCATGGAGAGAAATACTTGTAGCAACACGGACAATGACATAAGAATTTCAAGAATATGTGAAATACAACAGAATGAGGACTAGAATCCAACTTAAGAGTGCATGTGAACATATAGATATCTACATGTTCTTTAATAAGTACTCCCTCGCTTCACTTTATATGTTACATTGAATGGGCACAAGTCTAGGATGTTAATTTAACTTACATATTATATTAGTGATAGTGGAAGAAACATATTAAAGTAATGGTCGATAAGTTTGTTTCCCACTTGTGGGATGGGTATGTTGTTGTTGCTAGTTGATAAGTTAGTTTGATAGGGGAAACATCACATCAAAGTTCAAAAGTTGAATTTAAAGCTGTGAAAGTAGTATACAAATAGAATGGTGTTCAAAACATTTTGGGATGTCCCAAACTAGAAAGTGTATCATATAAATTAAAACAGAGAGTTTAACTTAATTTATTCTCATAATTAGAGAGTATTGTATTCGATAGAGAACTCTAGTTCACATAACACCTACATTGCCGTAAAAGACAAATTATTTATTATTGAATGAATTGGGCCTGAATAGAGTATAATAAGGATTCACAGAACGAACGTCAACTAGTCTAGGATTGAGGTGCAATTAGTTGATTGAAAAGGAGTATCATATTGACAATGAGATCTGGTACTAAGTGGGCGGCGCATTAATACAGGATGTCCAGGACAAAAAGGACTTGCCTTAATAGCCTATTATAGGGATATATTATCCAGAAAAAGTCTTTTCATAGGTACTTTATATACACAGTAGTGTCAATCATCCGTAGGCAGTATCATCATATTTTAGTTACAAGTTGTTGACTCTCTCATCTTGCTTTCTCAAGAAAAGTATACCTCGAAGATTAGAAGGAAAAAAAAAAAATCTCAACTGATACTACATGCTACGCTGAAAGCCAATTAATTAGGTAAGAGGCATGAAGGACACAAGTGTCTGATGGCCAACTTCAGAAAAAATAAATAAATTAGGATATTCACCAAAGGATGATTATAAAATGGTCAGAAAGCAGACAATGAGACGCAGCTCCTCATGCCCAATGGCCCTCGTGTTCAACATGGATTCTGACATGACACAGTGTCCTTGGGAATGCTTCTAGTCATAAAGCATGTTTACTTTCAACGGAGGAAGGGCTAATTTACCTTATTAACAGGGGCCTCATTGTCTCGTATTACTGCATCATGACTATCAATTTCTTCTCCAAATCGCGTCTTCAAGAGGTCTCCAGAATTACCAACGACTGCACATCTTTTGAATTGTCGAGGGTGAAAGGGAGGCTTAGCTGGTAAAATTAGATTGAGATGTTCTTCACAAAGAGTCTGGTTGTAACATTTGTCTGCTCCACTGCATACAGGAGTAGAAAACAAAAAACGGAAATAATGAAATAAAATATGAAGAGCTAATCACATTAGATCTTTCATTGATTGATTAAGAGGCTGAATGATGATGATGATGGAGCCAATAACTTACAGCTGTGCAATCCTTTTTGCTGCATAGTCAAACCATCCATCAGGTCGAGAATCCAAATATTCTCTTGTCAACACTGTCGTCATGTTACGATACTGCATTTCAGATAATCGCAGTTTATTTAATGCACTACTAGTGGAAGCCCTGAAGCAAGTTTAAAAGCATCAAGTAACACGAATGACTAGTATTAGTAACCTGCTCCCACAGAAGTATTGCTTCGCAAACATCGTACTTGTACTCCAATGGTTCAAATATCTTGAACTGCTCATTGTACTGCAAGTGAAATCCACACACATTGAAGGGATGGGGAAATGCATTTCAGTGTCTTGTAGATAATCGACAAGGTAAACAATACTTAGGAGACGGAGGAGAGACAAACCCAAGTGCTATTAGTTCCTTGTGGAAACTTGAGAATCACATTGCAATGATCAATTATATGAGCCGTCAATCCCAGCCCTCGATTAGCCTGGAAGCAGAAGAGACAATAAAAGACTAACATGTGGAGCAGATAGAGATGCTGAAAATGCATATCACTTTTCAACTCCATTGCATCCATTCAGAAGTTAAAAGAAAACCATAGGTTATAACTGGAAACAAGCTTAGATAGATTCAGATTGGCAGCAAGCCAGAAATGGAGCATACAATAGCTGTGGAGTGACCCATGGTAATCATTAAGGTTCAAGTAGGATAAAGAGTGTAAAACTAAAGATGAACAACAGAGAGACATAACTAGCAAGTAATTTCAGGAAAAAGATAAACGAAAAAGGGAGATGTAACAGAAAAAAGAGCTAAAACGAAGAGGAGGAAGGTAATTACGACGCATTGCTGAAGGTTAGACTGGAAGTGGGACAAGATCCGAATATCCTCTGGGTAGATAGTCCGAGTAGCTGCATCGACATTCTAAATAATAAGCTTGAAAACAATCAAAAATAGAGGAGAGGGGGTTAAGGAAAATACGAGTGAAGAAAGAGGACTGAATGGCGACAAGGATGATGGAGAAGAGAGCAGCAACACACACAAGACGAACAAGAGCTGACGAGTGCTTCGCAGGTCTCATTTCATTCCCCACCGACTCACTACACCAAGATCTAAACACCCTTCTTCCTCCCAACTTATATCCACTTTTGCTTTTACTCTATTAAGCTCTTGGCCTACTCCGTTTACAAATTTTCAGCTCTTTCTTTATCTTGCTTTCACGCATCAGCTCTATTTTTCAACTCAGGCTCATATGAGCAACCTTTCTTTTCGGTGCCAATTCCTTGGTAAATCTTTTGAATAATGTTTTTTATCTAATAAACAACAAACTTTACATGTGGTAATTTTGGGCTTCCTATCAGTTTAAAATTTTGCAATTTAACTGGGCTACATGTCTTGCATTCATAATTCATTAGTTAATATAAACACAAAATTCATTTGTTTGATGGCGAAGTTACATAGCGCCTATGCCAGAGATGACAGACTTTGCGAAAAAGCAAATTTTTAATTATGCCTTACAAATTGCGATTTTTTTGACTAGAATAGAATTCGAACTTAAGTTCGGGGGGTATTTTTAGCTATCTTTTTAAGCTAAGGGCAAAAATTAAAGACCACCCAAAAGAAGGGCAATCCACGCAAAAAAAATGCTAAACTTTGGCGTATTGGACCATAATTCATATGGTATGTTTCTGTTTTGTTATTTAGAACTCGATGACTTGGTAAATTATTAGGTCATAAGTTATTATGTTAGATCTTTTCATTTTTTTGCGCGGATTGCCCTTCTTTTGGGGTGGTCTTTAAATTTTACCCTTCATATTTGTGGTCTTTAAATTTTACCCCCCATATTCTTTGGTCTTTAATCTTTGCCCTTCGCGTTGCAATCCTGAGCTTCGCGCAAAAATCATGAGGTTCTGGGTTTGAACCCCCCTCAAGCATAAATTAAAAAAAAAATTGCAAGGTAAGGTTTGGGACTCGTGTATGCTGGACCGGGCATACTCATGCCTTATGGGCAGACTTAGCATAAGTATGCCGGGTCCGGCATAACTTTGGTTATTTCCTAATAAGTGTATGTCGGATGAAGCATACTTATGGCGTGATTTTAGTTAAACCTTAACTAAAAGTCTTTTCTAGTTATGCCTTGTGAAAGACTTTTAGTTAAGCGTGGTAAAAGATGTATGCGCATAACTTTTCCTTAAACATAGATTTTTTGTCTTTATAAGCGCAAACTTTTAATTATCTTTTTTAAGGAAAAGTTCCGCCTTATGTAAAGTATCTTTTAGCTATCTGTATGAAAGACTTTTAGTTAAGACATAACTAAAAGTATGTCACTAAAACGGAACTTTTCCTTAAGCGCATAAACTTTGCCTTATAAGGCGGAACTTATAGTTATCAAATCAAGATAACTTTAGTTATTCCATAGGGAAAAATTCCGCCTTACGGGACATACTTTTAGCTATGTCTTATGGGACACACTTTTAGACATAATTAAAAGTTTACCTTGAAAAGTAAAAAAAAAAAAATATATATATATATATATATATATATATATATATATATATATATATATATATATATATATCCTAAAATGCAAGAAACTTTTTGGTTAAACATAACAAAATTTACCCGTGGGGGCATAGTGAAATTCAAACTCTACCTCGCGATTTTTTTAAAGTTTTTTGACCGAGAGTTTGAGCATTCAAGGTAACTGAGTTTTGAGTTTTAAAGCTGAATATGAGAGGCGAAAATTTAAAGACCACCCCAAAAGAAGGGCAATTCGTCTTTTTCCGTTTTTCAAAATTTCAGAGTTCAGTAAGCATTTGGACAATATTTGGTTGAAGTTCGAAAAAAAATTATTTGAAGTTGAAAGTTAAAAAGTGTATTTGGAAGTTCATGCTTGCTTAATGTTTTAGTTTTAACAAATATTGGAACGATGGGAAATGGCCATCAAAGGTAACAGACTAAAACTAAAAAAGCAAGATGTGGGAAGCAAAAACAGTTGAACCTACAACTTCACAACTCATTACCAAAACACCATCCTCAAATCTAGGTGAGTAACTAACAAATCTCGGTTCCTAAATAAAAGGTAAAACATTTCTTAATATACAGATACATGTCCTTATCAGGTCCCTTCAAAATTCAGTAACGCCTACCACCAGATGTTGACATTAGGACCCGATTTGGCTTCTTCCCCTTCTTCCCTGCATCATTTGACTTAGACGCGTTGGGACCTTCAACAGCTTTTGCCTTGGACGTTACATTTGCAAAGGACAGAATTCCAGAACTCCTTGTTCCTGAAAGAAATGAAGTCCACTGGTTATGAACACTAATCCCCATATAAGCAAAATCAAACAATAACAGTTCACAGCAAACTGTGATGAACACGTGATCAACAAGAATTGAGATTATAGCAGATATTCATGTCAAAGTCAACTACGAGATTTAAAAAGATACCAGCCGCAACAGAAGAATCACGCGTGGACTCATCCGTTTTCAGAGCTGGAGGATCACATCCAGCGGCAAAACCAAGCCTTGCAACATTCGAGAACAGCTGTCTGCCTCCAGGCACTGGGGAGCTTGATGATGTTACAGCTGTACTCGTACTTCCCAAAGCTTATCAGAAGAACAAACACAAGAACAATCATTACAACTAACGGGAAGATGGTCATAGTACCGAGTATTATAAAAACTTCGAATTTGCGAGGCTTTTTCAGTCATGAAGAGGAGCTTAACAGTTAATAGCATCAGTGTCAAAACTGCAATGGCAGTCAAACTTCTGATAAAATCAAGCTCAATTTAGCATCCTACGGTAACCATTTCTATAACAATCTGAGTCACAAAATAACTGTGCTTTTAGATGGTATCAGAATAGGCAGAGATCCTGATTCCAAGTCCCACTACCACCCATTATCAAAAACGAATTCCATGGCCCATGAAATTGAACTCAGGCTAGCAAGCGAGAGACTAAACATATATATATATATAAACCAGGAGGAGGAGGAGGCTTTTGATAACACTGGGGGGGGGGGGGAGGAAGGAGGGGGGGGGGGGGGTTACTGAAGAGACAATTAAATGAATAAAAGTGCACTCTCTGACAACTTATGCTTTTCGATGAGATGATCATACACTTCAATAGTATACACAAGTTAAGCATTGTACAATAACAACATACCCAGTATAGTCCCACAAAGTGGGGGGTCTGGGGAGAGTAGAGTGTTCGCACCCCTATCTTCTTTAATGAAGATAATGTACTTAAAGGAATATAGTGGTCTATAACCAGCCAAGTAATGGCATGACTTGGCGGATTAGCAGATATACTCCAGGATGGTTAAAATTCCAAACCATGTCAGATGAGAAACATAAAACTTATTACACAAATACTCCCCCCGTCCCAATTATATGATTTTTAGTCGGTCCCAAAAAGAATAACACATTTCTATATTTTGCAACAATTTAACTCTAAAACTTTCATTACCCTTAATGAAATGATTTCTAGCCACAAAAATTTCTTTAGCTTATTTTAAACCGCAAGATTCAAGAGTCTTTCTTTCTATTTTAAACTTTGTGCTCAGTCAAACACCCACATATAAATTGGGAGGGAGTAGCAATTATCGACATACCTTCAAAGTCATCGCTAGTGAAAGTAGGCTGTTCTGTGAAAGATGGTTCTGAAAACCTAAAAGGCAAAGGCTCTAAGTGCATGCCAATGGCGTCAGCTTTAACTTGTTCACGCAGTTCCTGGGGAAAAAGAAAAATGTCAATTTTGACGAATTCATCAATAAAAGGAATCATCCAAACCTAGTTTCTTTTTAAATCACGTGCACTGCCAACTTCGGGTATCATGAAAATGAGAGGCAATAAGCTACGAGGAGCTTCTCAGAAACACTTTTGGACCTTAAGCTAATGATTTGCCTTTGCTAGGGACACAATAAACATGATCAAGAGGGGAGGACACTCTGCAAGCCTCAATAATTGATAGGTTCCTTATCACTACATAGTGGAATGAAATCAAGAGTTCAGTTCAGAACACAAACCTCTTTTGCTAGAAAGTGGAGAGTGGGACTCAACACCATCTTACTTTAAGTTTGAAAATATGTGGCTTCAACAAGAGGGGTTCATTGATTCGGTGAAGGGGTAGTGGCAGAATTACAGAATAGGTGGCACTCCAGACTTTGTACTCATTCAGAAGTTGAGGAACTTGAAAAAAGGACATCTCCAACTGGAACAGGGAAGTATATGGTAAGAAGTGGAAGGAGGGCTCTAGTTGAACTATCAGCTTTAGAACAGGCAACAGGCAAGAGAAAACAGAATTCCAACTCAAGGTTCCTGAATCCGAAAATGGAGTTGGAGAAATTGCTAAAGCTGAACTGCTGAAGATACCTCATGGAGACAAAAATCAAGATGCTTATGGTTAAGAGGAGGGGACAGGAATACAAGACACTTCCAAACACTAGCCAACTCACATAGGAGATTCAATTCAATTGACAAGCTCAAAATAGACAGTGAAATCACAGATGATAAGGAATTGATCAAGGGAGAGATCCTGAATTACTACCAGAATCTTTACAAAGAGAATGAAGAGTGGAGGTGAACTTCCAGTTTTGACGATGCAGCCAGACTCTCAGAGGAAGATAAAAACACTAGGTGATTTCGTCTCATTTGTCCAAGCCTTGGTGGACAAAGTCATCCGGTACCTGTAATGGTAGGAGGTGTGATGGTAGGAGGTAGCAGATATCACATGGAATCAGTCGGAGTTACGCGCAAGCTGGACCAAACACTACGGTTATTTAAAAAAAGTAGAGTAATGCACATTTTCTCTCTAAAAAGTCCCTCCATTTTAAGCATGTCTTTCTTATATCCTGCACTTGAATCTTTTAACACTTTCTGTTGTTCACTCTGTGGGCTTTTTTAAACATCATAAACCCATGATGCTAAACCATTAAATTGAACAAGAAAAGCAAATCAACTGTAATTCTGTGAGAAGCATGAGCTACAAACCTTCCTAGCTTGCCACTTCCTTTGTTTTTCCCTACTTTTGATTTCCTCCATAAATGGAGATAGTGCATCCATGGGTAATATCTTGCTGAGATCAATTTCACAGAGCTGAAAATTACAAGCGAATATAATTAGAGTGAACAAGTCAACACACCTCCAGAAATAAGCATCACAGCAAGTACCTGAAATGTTGTCGTCAAAGAAAAATGACTTAAGAAGCGGTAGCGCCTTCTCATGGCCTCCGATTGCGTCACAGACTCCATTTGTAAAATCTTTCCACTAATTCTGTATCCAAGATTTCCTCTTCTAAGTTGTTGCACGATAACAAACGGCATATGGTCAAACATATTCACACAGACAGGTATATAATGTTATTTTCGGGTAAGCATGGAATTTACCACCCTTTAGCCTCTGTTGTCCCTCCCCACTGGTAGACCCATTCCCTCTCTCAGGTCACTGCATAGTTCACCACCTCAACTCTCACCCACAATAGAAACCTGTCAGAGCAAGCGGCAACTTTGTGCCTTTTCTAACTCCCATCCATCCCCCTGTGTCTTTTTTTTTTAAGTAAGAGTAATGTTAGCTCCAGCACAACATATTGACTAAGCTAGGGATAAGGAGCTGACAGAATCCAAAAAGTTCACTGGACTCCATCTTTCCTCTTTGTCATAGCAAACCCATCCTTCCTATGGCCTTCGCAAGCCAAAGGAAATCACCATCCTCAACCGCTTCTGGTCAGTTTACCACCAGCACCTACAGCTCCTCTAGAATAAGTCCAACACATATGACTCCCCTACCCAAATTCAGTTTGAATCCCAGTTTGAGAACCGAAAATGAAGCTAGCTACCATTTGTTAAATAGGTGAGAGAAGGTAAAGGGGGTTGAAATGAGATTTAAGCGGGAAATTTGAGGGGTGGGCAACTCTTCCCTTCATGTCATGTGCAAGCCCTTTTTTCCTTTTTATGTACCTTAGATAAATTGGCTTACTAATACGCCCCACTGCATATTTTGGAGAAAGGGCCGTATAGAAAATGCATACATAAAAAGGTATTCTTTTACAGGGATGGAGGGGACATTAACATAAACCTCACTGCTCTTACTTCCAAGAAGCACATATGGTAAGATTCGTCTTTCCACAATGTTTGACCTAAGTCACGATAGATTCACCAATTTCCTGATTGTGCTAATTTCATAACCAGTCTATGATTGGTCTTTAGATGAACCCAAAAATTTGACCAAGGATGAAATTGCACAACCTAAGATATGGTGAATATTAAGAATAAAGTTGAAGCAAGAAAACCTTTTTTTTTGAAACTGTAAAGTTGGAGCAAGAAAACTAACCAGTAAATAAAAGGGAAAAAAAAAGCCAAGAAAGAGGGAAAAGAAGGAGAGGACCCCATTCAACAGACTGTTGACACTACCAGTCAGCCACTCTATTCAACAACATCAACATACCCTGTGTAATCCCACAAGTGGGGTCTGGAAGGTTCACGCCCAATGGGACTCTGTTCACGCCTGCTTTTTTGAAACATTCCTCCATTTTCACAGAAATTCTCCCCTCAGTGCCCCTTATAGTTCTTACTCTCACACCCGCTGAGACCCCCTGCCCGCCCTAGCCCTGCGCAAACTCCTCTAGACCCCAAGCTTAGGATATACCCTGCTCCTTTCCCAGTAACTATTCACTATCTATGTCCCTCCCCAGAACTTGTTGTCAACATTTTTCTACCTGGGATTCAGATGCATCATCCGCCCTTTATTTGCTTACCAAGTTCATCAAAACCTCCCCCTTCACACAACATCTCTTCCAGAATCCCTTTCGGAACTAGCTTTTCTCTGATGAAAAGTGAGTTGGGGTTTAATCTGTTTGTTGTCTTGCCAACTATCTAGCAAAAGAAGGGTTTTCAAATTATACCTCCGAACTTTGTTCGGTGAGGTCACATGTTCTCAAAATAAAGCTAGATTTTAGTAGCTAATCTCACCAAGGACCACCCGAAAGAGAAGATATCTACTATCAAGGGCAGAATAGAACCACAGAAGAATAGGGACCATATTGCAACTTCAATCAAACAATTGGGAACAAAAGGATAACTTAATCCACATAGGACATTTGTAAAATCTGAGACTTGCCTCCTTACTTCATCAAAAAACAAATGAAGGCAAAGTAACAACCTAAATGTATCAAAACTGATTTCAATGGGTCCTCAGATGTGCAGTTTGTCTGAAACCAACAAAAATAAGCACAACAAAACAGAGACCCCTTTGCCACCTTTTACTGGAACAAGTACAGCATAACTTATAAACTTAACAGTAAGAATGTAATTATCTTTCAAACCTGTTAGGAAGACTATCATAGCCACCATAGTAATGCAGAAGACACTTCATGTTCAGCGGATGAAGGATAAGGTGCTGACCATCAACTGCCTGAAATAACCAGGCAACTATAAAACATGTATAAAGCTGTGCATTACATCTCTCACAGAAAAAAGAGAAGGCTATTGGCAAAATGCATGGAGTGGCAACATGATAAACAGTTGTGAAACAGTTCCCAACATGTGATGTTGTTGACAAAAGAGATTGTGACACTAAAGCCGTCAAACACTATGTTTAGTTTGAGTTGACAAAAGAAATTGAGGCAGCAACACTGTCAGATGTTAGCTTAGTTTGAGACAAACTCTGTTATGCTAGGATTCATTAAGGAGTTTCCACGAAGCTGAACAGAAGAAGCAAGCAGAAGCAGAAGCAGAACAAAGTATGAGAAATGACCCCCACGCTATTAAGTGGACCATGAAGGAGAGGCTCAAGAGGGCATTTGAAGGTGTCAATAACAGGCATTCACAAATGGGAAGTTTGCCGCTCTTTTCAGTCTATTTTGAACCAGCCAAAGCATTCAAGTTTCTATGGAAGATCAGATGACCTTCATGGAAAACAATATCTTTGTACGTACATCTTTATTCTTTTGTGTACATGGGCTTCCCCTTTGTCTTAATGAAATCCCATCACTAGTTGCTATAATATACAATTTTATCAACTACCTATGTTGATATATCAAAAACCTAATAGCACACATATTTAAGAACGGAACTTTCTTTGTGGAAATGGTTTTACCCCACTTTGCCTGATGTATTTAAGTAAGGGAAATAATATATATTCATGAATAGTTTTCGCTCAGCAGCTAAAAACCCACTGAAGAACTTGTTCATCAAAAGGTAGATTCAACTGAATGAAAATAAATCAATTAGAAAGGACAATAAAGCCTGAAACTTGCTCCTAGTTATCCCAACCACCAGCAACGAACTGAATGCTTGAAAACACTGGAAAGAACTTTTCTTTTATTCCTCCCTTCAACTAAACAATGTTATAAAGCTTTTACTCAAAAACTAAACAATGTTATAAAGCTCAGGCAAGGGATAAGTACCACACAAACAGAAAAGAACCAAATATCTAATAAATATTGGTAACGGCAACAAAAAAAAAATTGGGATGTTTTTCCATGTGGGCATGGTTAGCTAGTACCTGTGCTTGGCAGGTACCCGGTAAAATATTTCACACCAAGCAGAACAACCTTGATCGGCATGGTTACCTAGTACATGTTCTTGGCAGGTACCCCGTAAAATAGTGCAGACCAAGCTAGACATGACACCATCGTTATAAGAAAATAGTTACCTTTTTTTTAATCATAAAAAAAAAAAAAAAAAAAAAGAGAGAGAGAGAGAGAGCAGAAGGGATCACAAAACGAAGATGGTGTCCTATCCAGCTTGGTGTGCACTTCGGCTATTTCACTGGGAACTTGTGAAGCACAAGTGATCTTATTACTTTTGTCGTTAAGTATCCCACATTTGTTGAAGAAATAGGTTATTGTCTTCTTATAAGTTCTAATCACCTCATGAGCTAACTTCTAGTATGAGTTAAGCTCACAGTCCATTTTCTTATCAAGGCATCAGAGCTAGATTCATCTCTATTCTGTGTTACTCAATGTACAATATTTTGTTATCTACTCTCCAAATGTCCAATCCTTGACATACATGGGGAGGACAGGAGGAGAGGGGAGGATGTTAAGTGTCTCATATTGGTTGAAGAAATGAGTTGCTGTCTCCTTGTATATATCTGGGTAATCCTCACCACATGAGCTAGCTTTTGGGGTGAGTTCGGCTCAATTTCTATTTTTTTAACAGTACACATGCATCTAAATGTAATACACAGATACTTGCATAGAAAAAACAACATCTTCATATGAATTCACCTGGTAGAAACTGTAAGAATTGATGTCTTCTCTGTCTGCAGTGCCACTACTGTCTTTCTGTGGGCTCTTGTCATTGTCACATAAGGACAATGAAGATCCAATACAATCTTCTATTGATTCAACATCTGCAGCTTGAATAAGCTGAGAGTCCCTCACTACCTTATTGAGAGTTGACTTCTCCTGCAATATTGGCTTATCAGTTAGATGACTGGATGGCATTTCAAGAGTAGATTGACCAGCAGAATGGACCTGAATACTTTCTGTTGACTGAGCTCTATAAGAACACTTCGCCAAAAAATTATCTTTGTTAGATTTGCTGTTTTGGACAGAAATATGTTGCCCATTCCAGTACTTCTTCCTCTGCTCCAACTGTTCCATTGCAGCACAGACAAAGGGAAGTTTCTCCATGTCATCAACTAGGCCTGAATCTGCTCTAGCTAACCAACTATCAAGATCAGACATTGCCTCTCGGACAGAAAGGTCAACATCTGAAGTAAATATGAACTTAGAAAATGACTTCTGAACCTCCTCTCCACCAACAATGCCATCATTATTTTTCAAAGATGAAGTAAATGAATCCTTGTGACGGGTTAAAAGGACAAACTCAATGACATCACCAACACGAAGTTGCTTAACGTTCTCAATTTGGATGGTGTACAAATCTTTCGAAGATATCATCATAAAGCACAATGGGCATTTCTTCTTGAAATCGTCTTTATGGTCATCTTCTTCAGAGATCATAAAATATTGCATAATACAGGGAAAACAGAAGATATGACCACATGAAGTTATCTGAGGACACAGAGGATCCTCTAAGCATATGGGGCATTGCACTTGAAATGGAGTGGAATATCTCACACAAACAATATCCTCCCATTGTAACATTTTGTCTGGATCCATTGATTCAGGCGTGTAATTGCCTGAATCCAACAGAACAAACTTGTAATTTGCTTGAAGAAACAAGTCTTTGTTGTAAGGTTTTCTCTTCACGTATCTCCTTGGAGGAGGCATCCTAGATTGTGGACGAGAAATGGGATCATACTGAAAATTCAGCAAGTGATTTCCACTAACCATTTGGGCTCTTCTTGGAGCTGAGCGGGTAGCAATTCCTTGAGGACTGTTGGAACCAAACTGGTCTCTTCCACTGGAAGGATCATTGGTCCTAGCTGATTTTCCTTGTTGGTGCAGTGAAATTCTATCACTGTTATGGGGTCGTGAACTTGTAAAACCATCTTGACTGCTACTGGAGTTGTTCACCTGCAAGCACACATCATCCAAGTAAACAAGCAAAAATGAAAGACGAAATAAGATAGAAATTACAATTAAAGGAAAAAAGAGCATAACAATTGGCGCCAAATGAGTGGATTAGTTAATTGGTTGAAGAGGAGAAGTCAGAGCTTACAATATGCAAAAATTTACCTTTTTGGAAGATCCTCCAGAAGCATATGCAGTGGGAGCCATATTTCCTGAGAAAAAAGAAAAAGAAAAGCATAAGATGAAAAGAATATCCACATCGGCCAAGTTGAAGAGATGATAGAGAGACTCATTCCAGTGAAAAAACAAACAAACAGAGGGAAAAAGGAAAATTAAATACTAAATTGAAAAGAGGCGCCCATCGATGAATTAGGGTAGAGGGGGGTGGAAAGAAGCATCATATTCATACCAGAGAAGTTGTGGGGGGAGGGAGAGGGTTGTTGTTGGTGGTGGTGTTTGGATCCATGATTGGGGTTAGGGTTTGGAGAGCTTGGTGAAG
This sequence comes from Lycium ferocissimum, assembly GCF_029784015.1. NCBI lineage: Eukaryota > Viridiplantae > Streptophyta > Magnoliopsida > Solanales > Solanaceae > Lycium > Lycium ferocissimum. The sequence goes on from NC_081343.1 coordinate 71,577,321, forward strand.
AAGAAGAGGAAGCTATATGAGTGTCGCTATGGGAAGACAAGATGGACATGAAATTCCACAAAGATTTCCTGGGTGAGAGATTACACAAAGCGGGGGTTTGCTGCGTTGATCTTTTCGGGTTTTAGCCTCCTAACACCAATATATATATGTGCTTACAAGGTAAACTTCGGAAAAAAATGTCCTAAGTTTAGTTAATTTAATAATTCTCGAATTACTACATTACTTCTATGAATAACATCACATTCATTAAAAGAAACTCCTTTAATTATTACAACTAGTTTGAAGTTAACTTTTACAACTTATAGTTTAACCTTTATTTTGTTTTTCCTCCTTGATCATATATCCTTGATCTGTTCATACTTTAGAGTAGGGTTGGGCATAAATATCGAAAAAACGAAAATCAGACCGGACCAAATTAATTTGATTCTTTGGTTTCGGTTTTCCGTTTCTTCTATTCGGTTTCAGTTCTATTTTTTCTAAAAGTTCGGTGTTCAATTCGGTTCTGATTTTGGGGTCTTGGTTCTTCGGTTTAACCGAACTTTTATTATATAGGTTTAAAAATATAATACTCAGCCACTGCCACTTATTTTAGGCCCAAAATATTTCCCATCCAAGCCAATCCCAATAGTTTATTTCCTAATACCTAATTATCTGGTATTGATCTTCACACTTCGTTGTTGCCTGCTACCGCAAAGGTTTCAGCTGCTCTTTGGAAGTGGAATTTCAAGCTATTGTTGTTGCTGCTGCCTGCTGCATGCTGCTGCTTGCTACATGCTTTGATAATACTAGTTCAATAAGATGTTGTGAGAATTAGTTACTATAGTGGACTATGGAGATTCAACTGACCCTTTAACCGTTTATGTATCTTTTTTTTTTTTTGAAAAAATTGAAACCATTTTAGAAAACCCTTTAATAGTTCGGTTAGGTATTCGGTGCACATTTTTCAAAAATCAAAAACCAAATAACCGAATCGAAGTTTGAAAAAATCAAACCGAATAATCGAACGCCCACTCCTACTTTAGAGTGTCTTGAAGTTTCTCAAAAGCTCATTTTAACTTAATAATCACACATAGTAATAATTTACACAAATATGATGACATGAATTATGTATTAACTGATTTAGTGAGTAATACAAGTAATTTGGTTTAATTAATCATTACTAATTTTTTATGCTCCAACACAAAGTTATACCAATTTAGCAAATGTGCATACGCTTGTTGAATAAATAATATTAATATTGTTATTTTGATCGAGATGTCATAAATTTACTTTTGTGCTGTTGAATGGTGAAGAATTTGAGTTTTAAGCAAATTGCTCAAGCTTGTAACACCGAGTTGAATTCCACCGATGTGATATTTATCGTATCGCAATTTAAAATGTACTAAAATCTGTTTTAAATAAGAAAAAAACATCTACATTAATCAAAACCAAACTAGATTCGAGGGAATGATTAACATTAGTCGGTTGAATACCCAAACAAGTATATGGCAATTAATTAAACAAAATAGTTAAAAGGAGCCATTAAGATTGGTAATACGATCACTTGATTAAATAGTATGAATGAGCTTTTATGTGTTCTAGGTGAGATTAATCAAAGTCAATGTACTCAATTTTTAATGAGTAATGAATTAGGAGTAATACAATTCACATTTGCAACACAAATACATCCAACGACTAATCACCCGAAATCTACATACTCAATTAAAAGCATAATCACATTACTGATTAGTGTCACAATATTTTGGTGGATCAATAAATTCACCTTTTGTCCTATGTATACGATTTGTAGATTTACTAGTGTTATTTTAAGGGGAAATAATCCATATACCCCGCTCACACATCTAGTTTGCAGCCAATCTTCGTATCATTCTAACCCACTACTGTATCATCAATATATAGATAATGTATATGTTCTGTATAGCTATATATAAACATTAGGTATACTCTTATATATTATGTATATACTTTGTATAACATTGTATAAACATGAAACCAATTCAAATTGCAGTGTATAAATAATATATATGTTCTGAATAGCTATACGTAACTTGCTCAACTTTTTTTGTAACTTTTTCGGGCAATTAGCAGGAATGACCCTTATTCGGGGTGGTCTTTAGTTTTTGCCCCTCAAATTGCTGGTCTTTAATTTTTGTCCCTCGCCTAGAATGCCTGAGTTCTGGCTTCGAATCCCGGCTCAGGCATAAAAATTTTAAAAAAAATTCGCAAGAAAAGGATTTTGAAAAAAAAGCGCCTTATGCAAAGATAGGTTTTTAAGCGCATAATTAAAGTTCCGTAATCCATGTAGAGGTTGCCTTATAAATGTATTTTTAGTTATGCCAAGGCAACAATTTTATAAGACGTGAACTTTTTAGTTATGCCTTGGCGCAACCCTATGCCGAATCCTAAAGAACTTTAATTATCTTAAACAAAAAATATGTTGTATAAGGCAGATTTTTCCCAAAGCCTTGCATTAGATTATTTTTTTTGATTAAGTGGGAATTCAAACCCAAAATCTTAAACTATTTGTAATCACTTTTTTAAATGAAGGGTAAAAATTAAAGACCAACAATTTGAGGGATAAAAATTAAAGACCACCCAAGAGAAGGGAAATCCGGTGAAAAAAAAAAAAAGGAACTTTTTTATACCCAGACCAACTGTAGAGTTTCAACGTCACCGTTAATGGCCCGTCGAGCCACAAAATTTTTATACTACTAGAATACAAAACATAGACTTTATACTGTCAAGAGAACCACAAATATTGCTCTCTTTTCTTAGTTTGAAGGCAAATTTTGCTTTCTGTGTTAGTGATACACCTGCTAAAACTCCTTATTTGACAAAATTAATGTATATGATCTATACAACTTATGGCCTTGCACATCCCACAAAGAGAAAACGATATCTGAGAAACCCTTTGTACCCCTTTTCCAACCTACTGCAAACTCTTATGAGGTTTGTGCCTACGTGAAAAGCTGATGATGCCTTTTCTTGCTTCTGAATTTTTTTTCTAAAAATTATCACAAAAGAAAGAAAAGTCTTTTTCTCTTCCCTCATTCATTACTCTTTGCCACACTTAATTCTCTTTTTCAATATAATTGTATCCCATGATCTCTCTTTTGAACTATTTTAATGATTATAAAACCGATTTTAATTATTTCTTGCCCGATAAATGGTAGACGCATGAGAATAAAAGAGATGATGAAGAGGAAGACAACACTGCCATGGGGATGGCAACACAGATGTGGGTCTCGAAGCAGTTGGAGAAGGATGCCCGAATCTCAAGCAGTTGAAGGGAAAACTAGAGTGCCGAAGGGCCTCATCGGGTAAGGAGTTAGATTGTTGGGCTAATTTTGATAAATTAGATCACTTATGAGTATTGAAACGTAATTATTCCTTATTTTAATGCTAATATCTTCTCTCTCCAAGGCCATCTCAATGTCTTTCTTTTTTTATTTCTTTTAATTTTAATTTATTTAATTAACTCCTAGAACCCTGGTTAGAAATTTGTCGAGAAGAAGCGAAGAGGAAAATTAAGGGCCTGTTTGGAAAGCCACCTGGTAATTGGAATTGGTGTAATTACTAGGATAGTAATTACACAGCTTAGTAATTACACAGTAGTATAATTATAATGACCTGTTTGTTTATCATAACGTAATTACAGTATAATTACAAGCGTGTTGTTTGATTGCACAAGTGTAATTATACAGTTAGTTTAATTTAAAAATAAAACTTAATTATAAAAAATTTAAAATTAATATTTAAAAAATATTTGCCTTTATAAATGATATTAAATTAGTTATTTAATAACACATTGTTTCTTGAAAATATATTAATTAATAATCATATATTTGTAACTAATATTGTAAAAAATAATTGATATGTATTTTTCAAATTACTAATATTTAATTTTAATTAATTATAAAACTTAAAAGAAGACTTTTTTTTTGTGAAAACATCATGAATTGGATATTGACAAAAAAAAATAACATTTATAAATATAATGCCATAGCATTATTCAAATGTTTGACACAAAAAATCCATCAAATGTAAGTGAAAAATAAACAACATGCAATGTGAAAGTAAATAACTTAAAATTAAAAATATAATCTAAATTGAAAATCCAAAAGAAAAAGTTTAACACAATACTCTTATGTCAAATTTTAATATTATATAAGTAACTTCCAACATAACTTAAATAAATAATTCAAAAGAAGGAAAAATATAAGTCTATAACTTCATTCACAACACAATTCTACTTTAATAACGTCACTCACTCGTTATATGTCAAGTTTGTTAATGACTCATTTTTTTCAATATTAAGAGGTGTAATTTCAAAAATAGAATAATAAAACGGTTAAGCTAAATAAATAAAATAAAAATATGAGTAATTACATGAAAGCACAAGAATTAAAGGTTGGGAATGAGAAGAAAGGAAATGAAAAATAAAAATAATTAAAAAGTAAAAATAAAAAAGAAATTAAAATAATAAAAATTAAAAATAAATTAAAAATCAAAAGAAATTAAAATAATAGAACTAAAAAAAAAATTAAAATAAACAAAAAAGAAACAGACGGAAAAGTAACTGTGTAATTACAGGGTATAATTATATATAATTCTCAACTCCCTTAAAAATTAGAGAGTGTAATTACACTTTCTCAATTACATCCAATTTTTACAGGTTAAATTCTGTAATTACGCTTAATTCCAGTTATCTAGGTGGCTTTCCAAACAGCCCTAAGTAAAAGTAAAAGCGAATTTATTAGTAGAATGATTTCCGTATCCAGTTGGGAGTATATTTTTTATTTTACTTTTATTGTATAATATATAGATCGGCGCCTCCTCCTCCTTCTAGGCAAAAGGACAACCGACAGCGGGCAACCCTATTCATGTGCTGCTAATTAAGCACATACGCTGCGCAAATTTATCAAGTGCGAGAGAGTTATCACCTCACTGCTCACAACAAAAATGGATGACAGCTTCAGTGTACGGGTTGAGAAGGTGTTCGGTTCTCTGACGGCGACCTCCAATTTGAGTTCTGTCTGGTCTTTAACCGACGATGAGATTGCCAAAAGGGAATGGGATAGGGATGCAGAGCTACTCGACTTTGATTCCAAACCCTGCCCTCCCCATATTGACGGCTTCTTCGCTAAAACCCTAGATGATGATGATGAATCCGCTATCCGCTCTGCCATTGGTCTAGACTCCGCCCTTGACCATGAGGTAACTAATTGCTATTCCCTTCTTTTCTCCATTCTTACAATTATACTTTTGGATTGCACTACTTCTGTTTTTCCTAGTTAATTTTTTGTTAGCTAGCTATCCCTAATTTCTACTAATTTGTTAGTTACTACGATTCTGTTGGAGATATGATAATGATCATATATATTTTTTTTTTCCTTCTTAGCTTTTTCCCCTGAATTTCTTTGTTAAAAACCAACATCCATATCCTCCATGTGTTAGTCTTATGATTGCTCCTTCTTATTATATACGTACAAGGAGGAGGAAGACGAGTTCGACAAAGTGGCTGTCGATAGCGAAAAAGAGAAGCAGCAGCCTAGTGACCGCTTCTACATGCGGGACGTCTCCGACTATGGAATTTCTGCAGACATCTACGATGAGCTTCCTCTTACTCTTCAGGACGTTAAGAGAGATCCTCGTGCTAATCACGAGGCCGCCAAGCTCAGGCTCAAGGAAGATGCTGAGGCTGCCTTGAGAGAAGGTCATTTGGGGTACATGCCACCTCCTCATCCTTCCAAGACAAAAGGCCACGATGATGCACATTCTCCTAAAAAACTCAAGTTGAAGGAAGATTCTAAACTGCCTCCTGATTCATCCATTCCAGATTATATAAGGAATCCGGCCAAATATACTTGCTATACACTTGATGTCTCGGATGATATGGATGAAGAATCCAATAGAAAAGCCTACATGGACTTTCTCAGTCTCATGAAGAAACAATCGCAGCTGGACGATGATAGCTCCACTAATTTTCAGAAATCACCCACATTTAACCCTAGAATGAAGCAGCCTGCTGGCACTATCATCAAGCATGGCGTTGAGGCAGAGCAAATGCAAGTGAAAAATACAATTCCCCTTGGCATTGTTTCTGCCATGGAAGAAGATGAGTCGTCTATTGCAGCCGACAGAGCTAGACCTGGAAGTTTCCATAAGAGCGGCAGACGCTATAGAACTAGGGCCATTATGATGGATACTGACGACTGAAATGTTTGATTTTCACTTGTGTGTAATTCATTTTGGAAAGTCTCTTGTCGTGCTCTGTTTTGTTCTTTTTTTTTAGACTAGAGGGAGATTTTTCCTACCAGTGAACGTTAGTACAGCATGAGGAAGTGAAAGTGCAGAGCAATTGGCTATTGTTGTGAATCAGAGAGATATTCCAAGGCAGAAATTTGATTGCCTAATCTAATGCATCCATAGTTCCCAAGTCACCACGATAGAAAGCATTAGTCTCAACATATTAGGTGAGGAACCGCCATTACTAATTCTCAATACCTGCCTCACTTGGAACTATCAACGCATTAATCAAGTGTCTAGACTATTAATCTTCATTACCTGCGATGCTAACACCATAACTAGCTGATTTCACAACTATGAATTCATAAGTGTGCAGTCCCAAACAAACTCAAAAATACCTTCCAGTAATAGTCGAGATAACAATCTAGTTTTACTTTGCTGACTTTACAACTTTTAATCAAAACCTCAACACAATGAAAATCAACAACATATCCAATATAATCCCAACAGGTGGAGTCTCAGGAGGGTGGAGTGTAGGCAACACTTACCCCTACCTTGTGACCGGTACAGAGGCTATTTTCGATAGACCCCCGGCTCAAGGAGATATGAAAGAGCATCAGTAATGACTAATGATACACAATGCTGATTAAGCAAATAGCAGCAAGATAATAAAAGAAAACAAAACCAATTACATCATGTAATCTCGCGTGATTACCATGAACTGAGTCACAGGAGCTTGGTAATATATATTTAACAAAAGCACGACACGTTCACAATGAGCGGAAAATCAAATGAACAAGTTGTTTTCTCATTGGGCATTAGAATATACAACTCTAAGGCAATTTCCCAACGTTCGGTAATTAGTACGCAGAAGTGCAGATGATGAGAAATCAGCATATAGAAACCCAAAAAAATGTGTTGTGCTAAAGATAGCACGTAAAGAATGGTTACATATCCCATCAAAACAAGCGTTTACGACAATCAGCAGCTCCACAGTAACAAGCCATTTGTTTAACCTTGCCATCACGATCCATAACACTATCCAGGATGTAGCCGTAATCATATGTGAGTTCCTAGAGGTAAGCCACAAACATCAATGAACAATTTAATAGTGTAAAGGCTGCTTTTCATAGTATATAAGGCTCAGGCTAAATCTGAATCATACAATCAAACCTGACTGCTGCCCAAATACTCTAAATAACCACATTCCACCTCAAAAAAGAAAAGAAAAGAGAAACACCTTCCACCTAAACCCGATGAACAGCAATTTTTCTAGCTTGTTGATAGGTCTAAACAGCTTGCTAAATCTAGAGCTCTCAGTGAGAAGTTTACTAGTTTTGAAGCCACAGCTTTCAGTCAAAGAGAAAGGGGAGACAAGTTACTAATCTTGATGCACTAACTTGTTGGAAATTGATCGTGCACAATTGACAACTCTATATAGGTTAATTTCTTACCTGAAAATTTTCAAGAGAATGCAAACTGATGGCATAAATTTGGAGAAGTTGTAATTCAACCTGTCTAATTCAACATTTTTTAACCTTTAGAAAGGCTGCAGCTCTTTCTCACTGTTTCCTCTCCAAAAAACCTATCTCGTGTAACCCTTTAGTCGATCTTTTACATTTTCCGTGACTCTTGATCACAATCTTGTTATTGAAACCCCACTTTCCGTTATGGTTGGACACCATGATAATCATTGATATCCAATTAGAAACAACTAGAATAAATTTTATTGAGATCATTGAACACACAAGGAGTAAGATTTAGCAGAAACCTGTAGAGGTGGTATGTTGTCAGCTGCCATTAGCACCACTCTTGCCAAACCAATGTCGAGATGAGTGCTTAACACACATTGAACAAATAAATTAGGTTGACAACTATGATTAATAAACCTCGCAACATTACCGACAGAGACTGCATCAATGCAATACTCTGGCCCACCATCTGACGTCTTCTCAACATCCTTCTGCCAGTTTCCCGGCAAAGAAACCTCACCCAACCGTCTCTGCAGGAGAACATAAGGAAGAGGATAAGAAAACAAAACCTAACAAAAGGACCAAAGCCCAAATGGGAGAAAACTGCAACAGCCAAAAGTATAAGAAAGCACGAAAGTTGGATGATTTGTACAAGGCTAAATCTTAATTTTAAGTCCAGGGGCAAATAGTAGTTTTGGGAACGCCCTTCAGCAAATCCTAGAAGAAATGTATATGACATAAGCGAACAGGAAAAGGAAATCTGAGCACTTGCCTCCCTCCCGTCGAGCCCTTTCATTGTTTGCAAGCAATCAATGTCAAAAACATAGTTGTTATCTGCTGCAGGGTCAATCTGATCTGTCTTCTTTAAAAAACCAATGTATTCACAAATGGTTGCACCAGAAGGAATATAATCCCATGATCTCACACCCCAACCCTTATTTGGAGTACGAAATACCTGCTCCCATTAACAAAGAAACAGCCACAGATATGAATTTGCAGCACTCTTTTGTATAGAAAAATCTGAACTCTGGTTAATGGACAAGTGAAAGAACCTCGAGCCGATATCTCAATCCTTTCTGAGAAGTGCGGTTGACACAGGCAGGTCCACATCCACAATTCGGACCACATTCAAAAACAACAGCCTTCGGCTCAATAAGTCTACAAAGAAAGATATACCAAAAATAAAAGGCACGTTGAAAGAATTTTATTGCAAGTCAAACTGCAAACAGAACATTAATAAGCTCTCCACTTTGCTGTAAAGTACCAGACAAAGCTCAATCACCGCTTGTCACAAATAAAACAACACTACTATCATTGCATTATATTATCTCATATAACTACACTGAACGGCAAGTAATTGTCGCTCAGAGTTATAAGACAAACCAAACAGGTATCAGAATTCTTTGTTCTATTCACAGAAATATTTAATAACAGCGACCATAAAATACCTTTACAATATGCCAGGGACCTTAAACACTTCTTGGTTTTATAAGCAAGAAATAATCTATTAAAAGTTTAAAATAAAATGAAATAATTGTTGTTTAGTGACACAGCTCTTCAGGATAACACCCATAAACAATGATACATATGCCTTAAGAGTCTTGGTGACTGCACTACCTGCTAACCTAGGCTTCCGCAAAGCGGTTAACATGTTTTGCAGCTAGCTTCAGGGTTATAGAACCATAATAATGTTCTGTATAGCCTAAGGCCCACAACAATAAAAGCACCATGAGAGAACAGTGAGAGATTAAAATTCTCCCCGCTACTCTATTGCCTACAACGAATACTCTGATTAAACCACCTTCCACATTTTTCTCAGTTAGTCAACTGAGGACTTTCAACACAAACGGGAAAAGGAGCAGTTAAATGAGGCACCTTTGCTAAATCCCATGGAAATCCCAAGAGAGCTAAAAATATTTGTTCTTATTAATTTAATATTAAGAATACAAAAAGTGTAATAGGAGCACTATTATATATGAAGAGATGATCAAAGAGCAAATATCATCATAAAGAATAAAACATGTAGCATGTAGGTCTAGATAATCATGAGTCATGACTTGAAAGTAGGTGATTCGTGTGCGAGAAAACATGTAAGATTAGCAGCACAAAACGATGTTAGAAACCAAGGTAAATGAAATTCAACTCTAAATTAAACTAACATACTCTAACAAATGATTGAAATACTGTACTCACCTTCCACCATCTTTATGAACATAGGGAAAATCAGAACCATTGAGTTTAGCGCAAGAACACTCTCTTGGATCAAGACATGAACCACGGCAGTTGCATCCTGTGGGAGCTGAAGGGAGCTTTATACCTTTGGCGCATATAATTTCCCTGCTATAAGTGAAACCTGAATGTTGTGTAAAGTTTTAACGTTAAAAAGATAGGCACAAATGGATATGAGTAATACTTCACATTGGCAAGATGTTTACAGGCATGACATTGCCTAAATTTAAGCCTCAATCAAAGACCTACAGCAAAAGCAGCCAACTAACTTATTGATATCTCCACTAACCATACCACTTCCATTAGAAATCATATGTTAAACATTCACATAATACTGATAAGAATCAGTGAAAACTAAAAATCAGAACACAAACACATGTAACTAGTTACTGTAGAAATTGATTAAGCTTCAAGGATTCTTCAAAGATTCATCAGTAGGTGAGATGGATACAGTAATGCAATATTATATTGGACAGCAGTGTATGAACTATTTTGGTGGCAAAAAGTGCAACAGGGATCCTTCGTCAAGTATCAAAAACCAAGATGCAATGATCACAATTCAAAACTCAAAAATACTCAGAATCTTAAATATAAAATAATGAATCAACTATACCTCTATCCCAAGCTAGTTGGTGTCAGCTATATAAATCCTCCATATATCCATTCTGTAAAATATAACTCATGAACCCTAATCTCTATAATTACATACAAATCCCGAAATAGACTAAAAATTAGCTTGCCAAATAACGAAGAAATGCAATTGTAATAAATAATTAGTGTTAATGCTAACTAATCGGTATCGCTTTTATGAATTTTTGCTTAACTATGAGATATTTGTAAAGAACGAAGAGATTTGAGAATGGATTGCTTTACTATGCCCACAAATCTGTTGGAGTTTGAATAATGTTTACAGTTAATCCCAAAAAGGAAAAGAAAGTATGCAAGCAATCCTAAAAAAGGATGGAAAGTAATCTATTTATTTTTTTTGAGTTAAAGGTAACGAAGAATTGAAAGTAATTTATATTCCTACTTAACAATTAATAGGATTCTAACAACAATAACAACAAACCCAGTGTAATCCCACAAGTGGTGTCTGGGGAGGGTAGGCAGACCTTACCCCTGCCTTTGAAGTAATGTGCATGGGTTCTTGCCATAATTTTTTTTTCTATTTCTTAATATTCCCCTTCAAGTTGGAGTGCACATAATACATGCTCATAACTTGCCACAAATACAGTCAATTTTGGAGCCACAAAGGGATATGTCAGAATATCTATCAATTGGTCACTTGAGTTGAAGAAACCTATCACAAGGCACCCGGATTCAAGTTTTTGTCGAATAAAATGACACTCAACTTCTTATGTTTTGTTCTTTCGTGGAACACTGGATTTGAAGCAATGTGCATGGCAACTTGATTGCCGTATATAAATTTCACGGGTAGTAGAATGAGGAGTTCGATCTTTTGCATCTAGTGAAGGTGGAATTCTAGCGTCATTAGTTTGAACCACCATTTTCTTTTAGAATAAGAAAAAGAAATTGCTATTGCCTTTTGTGTGAGAATGAGAAGAAAATATGATTTCTTGGAAAGGGAACAGTCCTTTTAAAAAAATGAAAAAGAGTAATTGAAGGAACTTCAGAGTAGGGAACTGAAGAAAAAGAATTAGATGAGGTTTTAGAGTAGGGAGAGAAATTCAGAATAGGGAATCAAACACATTCTCGGAGCAGGAAGAAAAAAAAAATCAGAGTAGGAATTCAAAGTCTTGGCGCAAATGGAAATTCAAAAATAAGAGTCTCGTACAAAGTAGCAGCGCTGGTCACTGAAGAGATAGTGGCACCATAACAATTGCCGGAAAGATAAGCAGTGACAGAATGAAGAGGAGCACTGACTTCCAGACAGGAGATGTTTTAGACACTGACATTGGCCAAGCAGGCGGCACACATTGGCGGGCACCACCAGCCAGTAGCAAAAGCTATTTGAATCTATCAAAATTTAGAGGTTTGTGATACTATGTAAGGAAAGAAGAGATTAGAGAATGAATTGCTTTATTATTGCCTCAAGCATGTTGGATTTATAAGGTGTTTATAAGCAATCTCAAAAAGGAAAGGAAAGTGTGCAAGTAATTCTTAGAAGAAAGAAAGCAATTCCTAAAAGTCCTTATTCCTATGTACACATTTATAGGGGTTCTGAACCTTTTCCTCTATATACAAGGAATCGTTTCTTTCCATATTAATAATTTCCTCTCTTAAGTCTTAACAATATTTTTAGCAAAATGTGCATGAAAACCAAGGGATATGCCCGTCTTTTGAGATAACTTCCTTCAGTGGATTAAGAACCCTAATCATCCAGACAAAATAACGTAACAACAAAAAGTAAGGAAAAACCCACAAGGGTGGCTCAGTTGGTTGAGCATGGCGCTTTCATAATGGAGGTCTCAGGTTTGAAACTCCCTCCCCACGACAACAGGGGATTTGCCTTGTGGGTAGAGCTCGTCGCCCGAGGCTTGCCTAGTGCTGGTTATCTCTGCTGTGGGGTTTGCGAGCTATTGCACAAGAACTGGGTTTACCCAGTGCGTACCAGAAGGGTAGAGGCTACGGGTTCCCGTGTCATCTAAAAACAAGTAAGGAAAAAACTGAGAAAGAGTTAGGAGGATGGGGATGATGTTGCTTCTAAGGCAGACCTTTGCAGCTGCCTTAAAACAAGCATGTAAGGATGGCAATTTTGACACAATACAAGCAGTGAAAGTTTTTGGAAGGAAGACAGTATTTGTGTACGAGAAATACGACGATATTTTGTGGAAAGGGGATATATACACAATGATCGCTTACCCTCGAATTCAAGCATTTACAACAGCATAACAGCTTTTCATGAGAAAAAGGTGGCTTTTGACAAAGCTCAACAGTCATCTATATAAGTTAGATGATCATGAATGCTCTGAAAATACACAACCAAGTAATTCATCCTCCAATATAAAGCTTAACGAAGATATATTTCAAGTCTTGCATTTTTTTATGAAGACATATTTCAAGTCACGCATTTTCAGGCTGCATCCTCATTTTTCTGTGGAATAAAGTTGCTTAAATGTGATTGAGGCATCTCAACTGTCCTGTTACATTTTTTCGCTATCTTATCGTCAGATCAAGCTAAAAGGTAATAGCACAGACAAGTCTAAATTTTCTATAGCCACAAAAACATTTCGCACATTAACATGAAAGTCACTGCATACGAGGAAGGAAGAATGATGAAAGCCATCAGAACAACATAATATCAAGACATAGGTACTTGCCTGTCGGTGCTACCGGTGGATCATCAACTAAATTGGTTGCGGGAATGGGAATATTCTCCAGTCCACCAGAAATGTCCTCACATACCAACCTATATACTGAAAAAATAAGAGTTTGCCTTCTCTTAATTCAACTCAGATTATTTATCAGTTTTAATTTATTTACCCTCGTATTTCAGATATGGAGTTGGGAATACAGCCTCGAGTAAAATGTACCTGCTTATGACAGAAGCAAATTAATATGGAAAGTTAACATTTGATCAGTCGAAGGTAAAGAAGAGACTGAAGGTGCACGGAGAACAAAATAAAACAACATCATTTAGCTACAGGATTTTACAGTGCTAAACCAACTAACAAGCCAATTGCACAACTGAATTAACCAAAGTTGCAGAAAAGGCAGAATGATACTAATAAAAAACCCGTTTAACGGGTAGAGCTTTATGAAGTAAGGAGATGAGCAGTTCACACAATACTAATGACATAAGACAAGGACACCAGCTTCAAAACCCCAACAGAATGGTAGGCAAGACCAAGGTGACTAAATTATTTAGCTATTTATGCTCGGCACCTGAAGAATTTATTTCTGCATGAAGGTAATTGGACCATTGATCGTAATACAACATAAAATCCCTTCTGTTGTAGTGCTATAGTAGCACCTACCTCAAAATAAAAAGCGGTTGCGAGTAGAGTATCGAGGGGAAAAAATTATGCATGGTGACGAGCGTATATGTGGACATCGGGGTTATAAATGCTACACAGGGTATAGGGTGTTGATGATAGGGGTGGGCGTTCGGGTTCAACGGTTCGAATATTTCGCATTTTTGGTTTTGACTTTTGAGCCTTTTAAAGCAGGCTTATTAGGAGCGAAATTCCATGTGCACCAATTACCAAGTTACAGACCTTAGCAAAGAGTTGTTACCACTAAACCAAAACGTATCAAGTCGCATAGTTCAATTCTACATTAATCCATTTGTTTCATTTGAAGCTGCCTTATTCGAATAGTGAAATAAACTCAAGCTTTGCAAGCTATATTATATTCAATTTAGTAGAAAATTCCATATTGGACTTAATATTATAATGGGTAGGGTCATAGGGCACTAATCTATTGGACCTTTGGACTAATTAGTATCGGGCACATATCATATGGGTAGGACTAAATATAAGGTATAGATTTTTGGATATGTACTAAGTTTGATATCCAATCCGAAATTCAAAAAATTTAAAATAAAATCCAAGTCCAATCCATAATCCAAAAACCCAAAAGAAATATCCAAAAATTCGGATTTCAGTTTGGATTTCAAGTTAGCCCAAATGCCACCCCTAGTTGTTGACATACAAGTTTTTATGTTGGCATGACTACCTTGAGCATCCTACCATGCTAGGATAATGTTATAGGCATTATGATCCATGCTAGTTTAGCATTATGAGCTATGTGCAAGTTTGACTACGTGTTTAGTTGCTTGGCCATGCACTGTACACATGTCTATTTATTTGCATATGTGATTTGCTACTTTGGTTATGGCACACGAGTTGTCCGTGCAGACCAGCACGTGAGATGTTCATGCAGACCATGTTATGGCACATGAGTTGTCTGGGCAGACTATGTTATAGCACGTAAATTGTCCTTGCAGATTATGTTATGGCACGTTGAGTTGTTCGTGCGGATAAGGATCCATCCCTCATGAGTCATTAAATCACCCAGGCCACCTGATAGTCTGCACGCAGTTGTGCTAGGAGCACTCTTACGAGAAATGTTTTAATCTTTATCATGCATATTGATTTTTGGCTCGTGTATATCATTATATATGTTGTTGGGTGCATTCAGTACATGCATTGAACTTGGACAGTTATGGATTATGGATTCCAGAGGTGCCAAGAAAGGTGGGCTTCTTCACTTGGCTAGCTATGAGAGGAGTGATCTTAACAACGGAAAATCTCAAAAAGCGAAAGGTTGTCGGCGTCAGTTGGTGTTACATGTATAAGGAGACGGGCAAGGACGTGGATCATCTTCAATTACAATGCGGGATAACCATAAGGCTATGGTGGGATATGTTTAGATGGTTTGGTACTCCTTGGGTAATGCCAAAAACTGTGAAAGATTTGATGTTCAGTTGGAAAAGCGGAAGAAAGAATAGAAGACAAAGGGCTTGGAAGGTAGTTCCACTTGCTTTAATTTGGGTAGTTTGGAGGGAGAGAAATATGAGAGCTTTTGAAAGCGTAGAGTCAAGTTCCTCTCTATTAAGAAGTAGTATATGCTCCCTTATTTACTTTTGGTGTGAAAAGAAAGCTCCTTGTTGTATAGATGATTGGGCGGAGTACATAGAGAATCATATCCTTTTGTAGATTCTTTACCTTTTGGTATACCCCTTGTATGCGGCCAAGTTGGCCATGTTTATGAATGAAAATATACTTACTTGATAAATAAAAAATAGTGTGCATTCGGTACATGCTCTAACTGTGCATATCCTTGTATGCTTTGGTTGTGCATGCTTATTTGTGTTGTTTCTACACCATTATTATTGCTTTTGGAGATATAATTACACAGGTTGACATTGAGTCTTTTTTTGGTAAAGCCTTATCACTACTTCGTTGGAGACGGTCGACAATAATTACTGAGTAAGTGTTGATTTTGTACTCATGCTACGCTTACTACACCCTTGTGTGAAAGTGTGAGTTTGAGTTGTTGTAAAGTTCTTTGGAGATCGGTGTTCTAGTGCTAGCTGCCAGATAGTTCATGATAGCTTAGAGTCACTTATCCCTGTTTGTACTCCAAACGAACCTTGTAACATTCCTCTACTACTGGTACTTTTCCATTCTTAGCTGCCAGATAGTGCTTGGGGGTTGTATCGAACAGTTGTATTTGACTTTGTAGTATCTCATTTATATTACCCTGTTAGACTTTATTAGGATCAGTTAGCATGAAGGGTTGGGTTAGGTGTCATCGCGGCTTAGATGGGATTTGGTTCATGACATAAATATATGTAGATAAATATATATATATTCGTTTTTTTTTTTTTTTTTTTTGAGAAGGGACATATATATATTCTTATTCTATATTGCATACCAGAATTAGTAACACATCGTTTAGTTTGTTTCTCCAAAAGTTCCAAAACAAGTGTGCCTAAGACTTCTGGAAATTACACATCAACTAGGAGAAATAGATTCTTTTTCCCCCTAATTAGAAGAAAATCACAAGTGTGTAGCCTGCCATGAACTCAAAACCATGTGAAATCTTCAAATTTGGAGGGCTTCAAACTGTTTATTCTTGTCAGTCTTTCTTCTCTAACTGTGCATATCTTTGTTTTTTTTTTTTTATAAGGTATGCATATCCTTGTATGCTTTAGAAGTGACACGGAAACAATGTAAAACAAGTGGAAGAGCTAGAGAAGAAAGATTGACAAGAATAAACAGTTTGAACTTCCAGATAACAAAGTCAAGAAATATAGGTATCTGGTCATCAGTGAAATTACGAATTTGAAGTTTCTACTATAAATAGCAGATATTAATTGTTTTGCAATCCCCCAAACTCCAAGCAAGAAAATCAAAGAGTGCAAAAAGGACATTTACTATTCAGGCACAGGAACAAAAACTTAAAATTAAACCATAAAATACCACTGCAAAAGAAGTCAAGTTGAAAAGGAGAGAAACCTGGTTGGTGGTCAACACAGGTTGTCCTCCCATACGCTTTAATCGGAATTTATAGACGGTGAATCCAGAAATACCCTTCTCTGCCCAGTAATTTACAACCTGCAAAAGAAAGCTAAACTACTGTAATACTTGAATATATCCATGTTTTAACATTTGAACAGCACCCAAAAACTACACCACCATAATTTAAAAGAAAGTTAAAAAAAAAATGACTCGCAAAACAACAGAAGGTTGAAAAGTGACATCACTTATTTATCCCTGTACTTCTTTTAAGGGATTTTCCTTTTCAAATTGATTGCCATTCAGCCTATTTAGAGAAATATCTGATAGATTGGTCAGTCCTACATAACCACAAATGTGACAGTCAGAATCCACATTTAACCTGACTAAATGGTTAGGTATCATGAGATTAAGCACATCTAAACCAACCAATAGACCACTCAAATTCCTAAATCACCATACATAGCCAACACCACAGATCCATATGTTGCTTAAATGTTGCTTTCATTTTTCTTATAGCTTCGGTTCCTGTTGTGTTGCTAGCAACAGCGGTTTACATACACACAAACTCTAAAATGACCCATTTAAACCAGCCCAAAAAATAGAACAAAGATGGGAAGCTCTGAATGACTAACCTCATATCAACAAATAGAAATATGCCTTAACTTTTACTAGCACAGTCTGCATCTATATATTTCAGGAAGAAATTTTTTGGAAGTCAAAGATGATGAAAAGAGATATTGATTACCTCATACAAGCCGTCATAGGTGTACACCTTCCCAACGTAACTATTCACACACTTATGTCCTCGAGTAACCCTTACAGGGACAGAATGTTCCATACAGTTCTGCAAACAGAGAGCATTCAACAACTTGACCACTCTTAAGGACTTCAAGAAACTAATAACAAGCGTCACAATTTGTACAAAAAGAAACATAGGTAAGTGCCAAAAAGTACCAATCAAGTCCTAAAAAGTAGGGGTAAGAACAAAAAACAAAAAACAAAAAGGACCGAACCGAATTAATTAGGTTCTTTGGTTTCAGTTCTTCGGTTGTGATTTTGAAAAGTCCGGTCTTGGTTCATTTTCGGTTATAAAGTCTAGGTATATTGGTATTTCACAGCTGCTACTTTAGTTGCTGTATATTGAGTTTAAAGTACAAAGGGCTTAAAGTTATGTCATGGAGTCAGAATGTATTGGAAGGAAAGGAGGAGACCATTGTTGAGATATTTAGCTTTTGAATGTCTTGAAAAATATCACTCCAATACATATATGGAATATCTAATGTTCGTTTTCAAAGTGACTGTGTTTGAATGCTATGAACAGATAGAACAATAACTGCTACTCCCTCCGTCCCAATCTATGTGAAGGAAACAATTGGGCATGGAGTTAAAGAATAAAAGGAAGACTTTTCAAACTTGTGGTCTAAAATAAGCAATAGATATTTGTGGGGCTATAAATCATCTCATTAAGGATAAAATGGGAAGTTTAAAGTCAAATTGTAACTAAAATATAGAAAGGTGTCATTCTTTTTGGGACTGACGAAAAGGGAAAGAGCGTCACGTAGATTGGGACAGAGGGGGTACAATATAAATCACTTCAACGAAATCGTCAATTTCACCAATTGATCAGTATCATATTTTAATCACACCTCCAGGTTAATATAGGGAAAGAACATGGTATATTTAAATGCCTAAGTCAAGTTTGCAAAAGAAGCAGAATATTGTTAATATGGAAAAAAAAAATGGGTAGGAAGAGTTTTTCAGCAGCATTAGGATGTGACAAAAAAAAAAATGATTTTGTAATTGGTCAAACTAGAGAATAAGAAAGGAAAAGATGTGCCTTTAGAAATATTTTCACCAACTCAAGCTGAGAAAGGAAAACCTACATGAGTTGCTTATTAAAAATATCAGAATAAGATCACCAAAAACTCACTGGAATAGTTGCTGCTGAAAAAATATTTCCAAGCTTTGTGTTTTTATCTATGGCTTTTTTTACCCTTGATATTAATTCAAGGAACAATGTACTTCACTTATTCGAATTTATGTTATCTTTCTCAGTGACACAACCCAACCAAAAATGTCCAAACTACACAATTTAAAATTAAGCATCTTTCTCACTGCTTATTCAGGTAACTACCACTCTTCCACTCATCCCCACTTAGCTATTCTTTGTTGTCAGACAAAAAATTCACAGCAAAGGAAACGCATTAATCCTGTCCGCCAAACGAAAAGGTAGAAGAGCATCAAGCGGTTAATAATTGACTTATTCAAAAAGAGTTATACTAATTGATTTTAAAATAGAACTGTATCAAGTGTCTATCAGTGTTTCCAAAGTGAAAAAAATAAAAGCTCGGAGGCGTTTCTTATTTCCCGTACCAAATACATGCATTGGACTCACGCAGTGTAGGAAAACTCTGTTCGCCAGAGAACAACATGCCCCTTTCTCTATAAGCATCCCTTGTCCCGTGGGTTCTCAAGATTTTTCTTTTACCTCTTCCCCCAGGAGTCCCCCCTTTTTGCTTCCTTAGTGACTCGAACCCACAACCTTCAAGTTGGAGGTGCGTTCTCAAGATTTTGTGCTTGAGAAAGCACAAAGAAGAGAGCATAAAAAAGAGTCTTTCTTTTAATGCTCATTCATAAGAGTTACAGCCTTTTTTATATTTTTTAAAAACAGGTAATTGTCTTAGCACGGATTCAGATGGTAAATATGACTTATATAAACATAGTAGAAGAAAAAAAAATCTAGGTTTGGAATTTGGATAGTATAATGGATTAGAATTTTTGAAAGATGTGAAATTTTTATAGAAATGGAACTCTATCAAACATTTTGGAGCATCCCAAAAAGAAAACAGAATTACATAAACTGGGACAAACGGAGTGTAGAGAACCTATCACACATCCAAAACAGAAAATAATATATTAAATTCAGAATAAAAGAAGGTGATAATAAAAAAAATATATAGTTGCAAACATAGAAGAAAGCAAACCTTAAGCCCTAGATTACCCCGTTCCATGATTTGATCCTTTATTTGGCGCTTGTTACCAAGAAGATCATTTCCACCTTGACCAGTATAGACAACTTCTTCATAGTTGTCCTGGTCGTCCTCATATTGTCCCGATACGACAATAGATACAGCAAGGGGCAATTTGTAGCCTTTGTACTCCTAATAATGTGAAGGGATCATATTTTAACAGACAACTATCAAAGTTAACAAAACAAAAACGACAGAAAGAAAAATCTAGAAGACATTCGGGAAAATACACGGTAAATAGAGTAGAGAAGACATGTATAAGCTTCCATACAATAGAATTGTCATTTTATTATCATCAAATATAGAGCAATGAACTGAATTCCATGTAACAAGTTAAGTCAGCAGTTATAAATAATCCAATGCACCAAGAGAAATCCTTTCACATCGAAGGGCTACACAAGTTAATAGTTGATTTTATCATTTTCCGCTGTTGCTTCTCATGGAAACTTATGAAGCATATTTGTAGGGAATGGTTCAATGCAGTTCACTATTGACTGATCAAAGTAAAGACTAGGAAAATGAACAGTAAAATGGCTAATGACAAGATTGAGATCTCTCGAGTGTCTCAACTGAAATAGACTAGGCAGAAATGGACTGTGCACGTGCATCCTTCATGATACAACTCATTTTCTTCCTTCAAGGCACCACAGTAACATCCTTTGAAAATGTTTTTTTCTAGATTACGCCCATAAAAGTCAAGTACAAAATGGAATTCTCTTGATATTTGGAGGAAAATGAGTTAGAAAAATAGAAAGTAAAATAGCATTTACTATCCTAGATTAAGCAAGGAAGAATATCATAATTCAAGATTGAAATTCTTTTAGCTAGTCGACCGTTTCTCAAATTCAAATGCCAACGATATACCACTTTTCTCCCTGCAGATTGGCCAACACAATCAATGCCGTTTAGCCAATGGATATGGAATCCCACAACGACCATCTCAGCACGTGAAAAGAATTGATGACCAACATCAATGCCTGCCACAAGAAACTTAAAGCTCAAATTCTCTTACAGTTGCAGCCACCCAAAACATAATTTAATTGCAGAACATACCATTAAACCATATAGATTGACTGGTTTTTCAAGCGTAAAGGAGAAGAACAAACACTAATTTCATACAGGCTTCCTGGAAGCTACTTGACGCATAAGTTAAAGGTCTAATCTCTAGATGTGCTATATTAGAAACTTGTTGGTCCATTTCACTTGTCAAAAAAAATTATCATCTCTAAAGCCAAAGTATGCCAAATGCAAACAATTTTATTTTGTTTGAAAACAAAGATAAGAGTAGACAATCAACCTGGAATGTGGCCAATTCTCTCAGAATTCAAAACCTCCTTTGCCGATTTCATCTGCAAGTTTTTCTCATTAAGAATCAGGAGTGCTAAAGTAGATCTACAGAACAAAGACCCAAAATTTGTACAAATTATACACATGTAAAGCAAATGGAATACAAGTTCTTGAACAACAATTAAATCACTTCAATACTACTAACAAACAAAAGAAGATTGGTAACAATAGAGCTAAGTAATGGAAGCTGACAAGAAAAAAGTAGTTTCAAGACATTGATCTCAAGAAAAAAGAAGCATCCTTCATCCAAATGTTTGTTGCATGATTTCCTTTTTAGTACAATTCGAAATGATAGACAGGGTTTCATTCTCGGTAAACGTTATTCTCATTCCTTTCCTTCTCTTCCTAGCAAAAAATTCCCTCAAGAACACAATAAAGCATACTTGAGTGCTAAATATCTTAATTTTTTGACAGAAATCAAGGTCAGACAAATTTAAAGATAGGCTAACAATACCAATTAATGAAAAATATAGGCTAATATTACATCTCTAGCATTAGAATATAAGATAAAAGATTGAGCAAGAGAGAAATCAGTATTGACTGCTGAGATCTATAGAGAAATAAGTTTTGACTGCCGAGATCTATAACACCTATCATTAGTCATGTAGATGGGCGTTATTAGTTTCAATATAAAAAATAAAAAAATAAAAAAAGTTGAATCTATACCATGCAATTTTGGAGAATCGTGTAGTATTTAGCAATCCTTTCAAGGTTTTCATTATTTTAACTCGGTACACAATCAGACAGACATAAAATAAAAGAAAGGAGAACTAGGAACCATTCAAATTGCTAACACTAGTGCATACAAAAGGCCCCATCATCTATGTCACTTAGATTACTGCAGAAGTTCAAAAGTTTAGAACAGACTCAATATAAATTTGAAGGCACTGGTTCAAACTTTAACAGCATGAGAATTACGCCTTCACACTTCAAAAGTTGCATTCAAACATCATTTTTTGTCTAGCTTAAGCACAAAAGTATATGGACCTTGTCAAAAGCATTCAAGTTGGTATCACATTTACTCTTGACAAAGGCAAGAGGAGTATTAATACAATCAATATGGACTTATGAAGAAACACGTGCCTTAGAAACCGCTTTTAGATCAGGCCGCTTGGAACTGCGTTTACCATCATCTTCAGCTCCCTGCACATATGTGTTACCAACCTAAAGACGTTAAGGACAAACAAGTTTTGCATAGCTTATCTGAAATGAAGAAGTTACCATCATGCAAGAAAATATAACAAAGTTAAGGAGGATGGAGAAGTACATCATTGTTTTAAAGGCAAAGACATTTTACATATCATAAATGAAAATGAGTAAAGGAGCAATAAAAACGAAAACAAACTTGGACGTAAAGAGAGAATAGAATGATATAGTGAAATTGAATGTAGATATGTTTGGTTGTTCTACAGAGTCGGGGGAGGGCTGACCTCGGATTTTGAAATTTTCTTTGCTTTGAGATCTGCTTTAGCTGTTTCACATCTTTTCTCCTCTTCCTAAGCAGCAGGGTGAACAATAAGAGACTGGAAATTATCATCAGAGAAAAAATGAAATGGGAAATAGAATTTCACCTGAACGAAATGGAGATAATGCTGGTTAAATCTGCGAATAGTCTCTGTGACCCTGACGTGGGCACTTTTCTCATTGCCATTGCCGTTAAGACTCTGGGAGGCTGGATGATGGGTAAGTGTGACGTCATTATCGGTAACAGCTTCCACATTATCAACAGTAGTATCGACCTTTCTCTTCTTTGGTTTCTTGTCAGGAGGAGGGTGGTCAGTGGAGGGGCAACCTGCTCGTGCTCTCCGAGCTTCCTCCTCGCTCTTCAACACTTTGATTCGAGAGCTGCAACGTCTCACCGGGACCACCGCTTCCTCGTTGGGCTCGGCAAGGCATGCAACCACCATTTTCGAATTTGTAGGGTTTTAGGAGAGAGTGAGTGAGACTGATAGTAGCAGCAAAGAAAATGAGAATAGCGAGGGCGGGCTTCAAATTTCACTTTTTCCCCCCCTCGATACTCGTGAGACGCTTCATTTTCCCGCCCACCTACACTCTAGACTCTTCCTTTTTTTCTGTTCTACCTGTTTCTTCACTTGTTCAATAAATTTTGACTTTATTTATTATTAAACTGATAATAATGTAATATCATTTTTATATTATTATTATTATTTATGGGTCACTTAGAAAAATATAATATAATACTATATAATGTAATTATAAAAAAAATAAAACAAGTTACTATGTTTTTTAGTTTATTTTATTAGTAACTGGTAATGTAATAATTGTAATATTATTATTATTATTTGTGGGTCACTTGCAAATTATAATAGATAATGTAACTTGAAAAATAAAACTTAGTCCTTTAATAGCAGAGGATGATAAATATTTGTCTGATATTGATTATAAGGCTCACATAGCATCGTATATTAATAAAATTGATGAATATTATCTTTGTCAAACCTACCCAGAGGATGTACTACTATCCTCGCCCAACTCCTCAAGATGTTTTATTAGAGGAGCATGAACATGTTATTTCCAACAGCTATAGCGGGAAGGAAATATATGAATGGAATATTGACGGTTATAGTGAACGCCAAATTTATTGCACTATTCATAGAATGTTAATGTACAGCACTATACGCAAGATTCATAAAAATACTGAAAGAGTTATTGCAGATATGATCATAGCTGGTTTCACTGGCCAGTTAAAAGGTTGGTGGGATAATTATTTGACTAATGTGCAGCGACATGCAATTCTAATCGCTGTTAAGCAAGAAGGTGAAGATGAAGCACCCGTTGCTAATATAGTTTATACACTTGTTATTAATATTGTCGAACATTTTTCAGGAAGATGGACGGATAACAATGAGTCTATTCGCACCATGCTTCAAAACCTTAAATGCAAGACCCTAACCTCATTTAGGTGGTATAAAGATGTTTTTCTTTGCAGGGTCATGGAATTACCAGAGAGTAATGACCCTCATTGGAAGTCCAAATTTATAGATGGACTCCCTCCTCTTTTTGCAGAAAGAGTTAGAAAAACTCTTAGGAAAGGGGAAAGAAGTATAGATTATAATAATTATATTTATGGTAAATTGATTGGTACTTGTATGCAGGAAGGATTAGCTTTATGTAATGAAATTCAGCTAAACCAGCAAATCAAGCGCCATGGTCTTAATGAAAGACAGCAATTAGGAGAATTTTGTGGACAATTTGGTATGGATATTGCACAATCTTCTAAGAAGCCTCATAGGCATAAAAAGAAGCATAGAGACTTTCAACAATAGAAGGAAAAGCGTCTACAAAAGAAGAATAGGCGCAAAAAGACCTTTAAGGAAAGGAAGGATTTTATAAAATCCAAAAACTCAAAAGCCTGTTATAAGTGTGGCAGAGTAGGTCATTTTTACAAAAATTGTAAGGTTAAGGAAAAGATTAAAGCCCTTAACATAGACGATGACCTTAGAGAGTCTTTATATAAGATTTTATTAAACTCAGATCCAGAACCAGAAGATGATTCTGGTAAGGATAGTGATAGTTCTTCCAACCCCTCTTCAGAAAAAGATATTAGGGTGTTAGATGAAGGGAGTTATATCTCAACCAGTTCAAATGATGAATGTCAACCATGCCAAATAGGGCAACCTTGTATCAAAACCAAGGAAGATGATGAGTTTTATAAACTTGTTTCCCAGTTTAGTGAAAACCAAATTCAGGTTTTAGATGGTAATAACCTCGTAGATCTCTTTAAATATATTAAGGATCCAAATCTTAGGTCCCGCATTATAGACCAAATAGTTCAAAAACAAGCCCCAAGAAGAACCAACTGCTGTAGAAATTAGAGAACCTACAGGACCTTATACTATGGCTGGAGTCAAAAAAACTCCTCCAAGAACGCCGAAATATTATAAGTACACCGGCAACCACCCAAGACCTAGAACGAGAAGTTCATAACCTTAAGCAAGAAATTTCCATCCTTAGGAGACACCAAGTGACCTTAGACCATAGAGTCTCGCAATTGGAAGGAAAAGGAAAACAAATCATAGAAACACCAGTTCATACGAGGAAGAACCACCAGTTAATAACGCCGTAGAAACTGTTACTACGGAAAAAGGAGAAGGTAGTGGTTCTAGCTCCAATTTTTTGATAAAATTAGAATCCATTACTTCTTTTAAATTTTTTATAAAAATTACTCTTTTAATTGATTATAATTTTAAAAAAGAGTTTACTGCTTTAGTTGATAGTGGAGCAGATTTAAGTTGTATTCAAGAAGGATTAATACCTTCAAAATATTTTGAAAAAACTACTCATAGTTTTAAGTCTGCTAGTGGCCAAAAAATGGGTATTACTTATAAATTACCCAAAGCTTATATTTGCCAAGACAAAGTTTGTATTTCTGAAACCTTCGTGTTGGTAAAAAATATTTCAAACCAAGTTATCTTGGGTACTCCATTCATCCATAAACTATTTCCTATTCAATGGATGGATGATAAAGGTTTTATAGGAACCTATGATAATAAACCTATTAAATTCGAGTTTATAACAGAACCCTTTTCAAGGATTTTAAATGAAATCAAAGATAAGTCGATAAATAAACATCAAGAAATCAATTTTCTTAAACAAGAAATTTATACGCTTCAAATTGAGGATATTTTACAAAATCCTAAATTACAGGATAAGATTGAGTTTATAAAAAATCAGTTTTCTCTACAAATTTGTAGTGACCATCCTAATGCTTTTTGGGATAGGAAAAGACATATTGTCACTCTTCCATATGAAGAATCTTTTTCTGAAAATAATATTCCTACCAAAGCAAGACCATGTCAAATGAATTCGAATATTTGGAATTATGTAAAAATGAGATTTCTTCTTTATTGCACAAAGGTCTTATCAGATCTTCGAAATCTCCATGGTCATGCACAGCTTTTTATGTCAATAAACATGCTGAACAGGAACGAGGAGTTCCAAGATTAGTTATAAATTATAAACCCCTTAATAAGGTTTTAAAATGGATTAGATACCCTATTCCTAATAAAAAGGATTTATTAGATCGCCTTCATAATGCTATCATATTTTCAAAATTTGATTTAAAATCAGGATATTGGCAAATCCAAATAGTCGGCAGATAAATATAAAACTGCTTTTAATGTTCCAATAGGACAATTTGAATGGAATGTCATGCCTTTTGGACTGAAGAATGCCCCTTCAGAATTCCAAAAGATTATGAATGATATTTTTATGGCTTATAGCAATTTTATCATTGTTTATATCGATGATATTTTAGTATTTTCAAATACCATTGAAATACATTTTAAACATCTTGATATATTTAAGAAAATTATTATTCAAAATGGTTTAGTAATATCTAAACCAAAAATGTCACTTTTTCAAACAAAAGTCAGATTTCTTGGTCATAATATTGAAAAAGGAAAAATTATTCCTATCAATAGAAGTATAGAATTTGCTTCTAAATTTCCTGATATTATTACTGATAAAACCCAACTTCAAAGATTTCTTGGAAGTTTAAATTATATTTCGCCATTTTATAAAGATTTGGCAAAAGATACATCTATTCTATATGATAGATTAAAAAAGATTCCAAAACTCGGACCGATGCTCATACGCAAGGGGTTCAAAAAATCAAGGGAAAAGTTAATAATCTTCCTTGTCTTACTTTAGCCAATCCTAGTTTGGCAAAAAATTATTGAAACTGATGCCTCTGATATTGGATATGGAGGAATACTTAAACAGCTTTCTCCAAATGATAAACAAGAATATTTAGTCCAGTTTTATTCTGGCAAATGGAGTAATAGTCAAAAGAATTATGCTACTATAGCAAAAGAAATACTTGCTATAGTTAAGTGTGTTCTTAAATTTCAAGGTGATTTATATAATCAAAAGTTTTTAATTAAAACCGATCGCCACAAAGAAAATCTATGTTTAATAAAGATTGTAAACATGATGTTTCTAAACAAATGTTTGCCAGATGGCAAGCTCTTTTAGCACCATTTGATTTTGAAATTCATTACAAAAAGGGAAGTGATAATAGTCTCCCTGATTTTCTCACAAGAGAATATTTAAGTTCATAACTGTAATCTTCTCATTTGCAGGATGAGACCCACATTGACACCTCCCTCTAATAGAGGAAGGGGAAGAGGACAAAAAGGAACGGGCAGAGGCACTGTTCTTGCTCAAATGGGCAACAAAAGGCTAATAGCCGACAAAATCGTTGATACTGCAGAAACTTCTGGTAATACCGTAAACAAATCACTTTTGCTGATTATCTTGCTTTTATAGAAGCACAGAAAAAGGGGAATAATATGCCTCCATCATACTCCCTGCCCTCGTAATTGATGATAATGAGGACATTGATTCATATGAAGAAAATACTCAAAGAGAGTTAATAATTCTCCTTGAGAATGATGATCTCCAATGGAAAGATGAACCTTGGCAAATAATGCAAAGGTATTTTGATACAAATAATCATACGCCACTCCGACTTATAAATATCGGATGAATTATGAAATGATCCTATCATATACGGTCACCGAATTCCAAGCATTTTTATCCCGCTAATAGCAAGAAAATTTATAATTTTTCAAAAATTATCATCAAAAAGGTATTTTCTCCAAATGAATGGGGAATAAGTCCGTTAAAGGATAGGGATTATATCCACCCGTAACAAAAAGTCCCGCTTAAATTTAATTATTGGGATTATGTTGAAAACTTTAATAAAGCTCTTTTATATAAAAATCCTAATAGGAAACATTCATGGTTTATAAAAATCGTGCCAATGTTTATAAACGGGGGGCATACCAAATTGGTTTTATCAATGGTGGATTCATTATGGTCCAACAGTGAAATCTTTACCAGAACCCTTTAAAAGTTTATATACCGAATGGGTTGATGTTTCTCCAAAAATAATTGATTTGGAAAATAATATTACTTTCTCTGAGAAAATTTCTAATATGTATTTCTTCATTGAATTCTCTATTCCATGGATTATGAAATGGACAGTTGAAGTGGGTTATACCCCGCAAAATATGCCTTGCTTAAACAGGATTTTTTATATAAAATTCGGAAAAAAATTATTACAAAAATCAAAAGATGGAACTATTCCAGGACAGGATTTAATAAACCAAATTAAAACAACCATTGCACAATATAAGGACTCCCTCAACTCAAGGACAAAGGAAGTACCCAGTGCATTTGAGCAAATTGCTCGAAAAATCCAATTGAAAAAAGGACTAATTCCACCGAATGCTCATAGCCCAATACATGGAGGAATTTAAGTCTAATATAATGCAAGATCTTAATATGGAAGGCATGTCGTACACATCAATGGCGTCCGTTTGGCCATACCACCGATAATGAAGAAGAAGAAGACTATAATAATCAAGTCCTAGCAGGAGAATCTCAAAGCCCAGCTAATACAGAGGACTTTGCACAATTCGCGGCCTAATTTCTTGGCCAAGAGGAAGAATCTTCCAGCTCAGCAAAAGACAAGGGCAAGTCACCGATGAAATGATGAAGTGGTGGAACCCGCCACTAGGCGGCTACTTTTATAAAGTAGGAATCTGCTTTTATAAAAGCAGCTTTAATAATTAAAGTTGTAATTATTGTGTTTTTACTTTCGGCTACTTTTTGGCCGACTTTACTTTTTACTTTTTATCTGGCCATCATGTTGTCGGCCATTTACTTTTTCATTTTGTTGTTTTGTGTCATTGATCCGTTATATAAGAATCATTTCTCTTAGTTTAAAGGCAAGTCTTGGCACCCCCAAGAACAAGCTCTCTACTACTCCCCTCCGTAAAAATCTTTCTTATATAAATAAAAGTTTGTTCATACAAATCTCCTTCTACTGAGCACAACCTTCATATTTAAGGTATAATTTTTATTTTTTCTTTTATTTTACTTTTTTTTTATAATTCAGTTCATGTTTAGCCTTATAGGCTAAAAACTCCGTTGAATTACGTCACACTAGACTACGAAGACCATGGTAATAATGCTTTAATGCATTATGGTCATGCTAAAACATGATGTTCAAGGTTAGGTGAGATTGACCCAGGCGGACTGTTCAAAACCAGACGGTGGTCCTGTTTTCCGCCCGTTTAGCCGAGGATGGCGTTTGAGGGCATGTTGGACTTGTTCTGGCAAGAACAACCCCAACGCCAGGGTCAATAGCCTAGTAAAGTAACTTGCTACCTAGATGGCATCATGTAGCAGCACGATCCTGCTATGAAAATGGTAATATAATGCAGCATCTTAATATGGAAGGCATGTCAGACACATCAATGGCGTCTGTCGGTCATACCACTGATAATGAAGAAGAAGAAGAAGAAGAAGAAGACTATAATAATCAAGTCTTAGCAGGAGAATCTCAAAGCCCAGCTAATACAAAGGACTTTGCACAATTCGCGGCCCAATTTCTTGGCCAAGAGGAAGAATCTTCCAGCTCAGCAAAAGACAAGGGCAAGTCACCGATGAAATGATGAAGTGGTGGAACCCGCCACTAGGCGGCTACTATTATAAAGTAGGAATCTGCTTTTATAAAAGCGGCTTTAATAATTAAAGTTGTAAATATTGTGTTTTTACTTTCGGCTACTTTTTGCCGACTTTACTTTTTACTTTTTATCTGGCCATCATGTTGTCGGCCATTTACTTTTTCATTTTGTTGTTTTGTGTGATCCGTTATATAAGGATCATTTCTCTTAGTTTAGAGGCAAGTCTTGGAACCCCCAAGAACAAGCTCTCCACTACTCCCCTCTGTAAAAATCTTTCTTATATAAATAAAAGTTTGTTCATACAAATCTCCTTCTACTGAGCACAACCTGCATATTTAAGGTATAATTTTTATTTTTTCTTTTATAATTCAGTTCATGTTTAGCCTTATAGGCTAAAAACTCCGTTGAATTACGTCACACTAGACTACGAAGACCATGGTAATAATGCTTTAATGCATTATGGTCATGCTAAAACATGAAGTTCAAGGTTAGGTGAGATTGACCAGTGATTTGTTCAAAACTGCACGGTGGTCCTCGTTTTCACCGTTTAGCCGAGGATAGCGTTTGAGGGCATGTTGGACTTGTTCTGGCAAGAACAACCCCAACGCTAGGGTCAATAGCCTAGTAAAGTAACTTGCTACCTAGATGGCATCATGTAGCGGCACGATCCTACTATGAAAACAAGTTATATTTTACTCCATAAAAATTCATTTTATTATCACTCTATCAAAATAAGTATATATAACTGAAACTTATACTTTAAGTTTGTACATTGTCAACGTACAAAAAGTTTTACACCATCAGGTTAAAAAAAAAAGATAACAAAGGTAACTTTTATAACTAAAATTTAGGAAAAGATATATTAAAGACCAGTAAAGTCCTAATTGTACTTTAACCGGATCAATTCTCTCCTTTTTTTATGTAAATCATATTTTTTCCTTTTCTAACGCAAATTAATTATGATGTTTTTTGTGGTTTATTCTGAAAGTAATTCTTACTCATGAACACCTTAACCGTTGTTGATCTTGACGGGCCTCTTCTGTCATATTAAGGTTTTGCAATCGCATGTCTTTAACAATTTTCAATTTTTTTTTTTTAAATAATGAGAAGCATCTTAACCCATTAATATCACACAAAAAACTGCATCAAAATCATAAATATGTGTATTTCAATCACATTAAAGCGGTCAGAGGAACCTGAGATTAATAGCCCGTTTGAATGGGCTTATGGCTTTTGACTAGGGCAGATTTCTGGAGGCTCTTATTCTCGGCCAGCCGACCGAGGTGGTCACTCCGGTTCTTCAGCCTCCGCCATCCAGAGCTTGCTACGCATGTGGCGATACCGAGCACGTTGCTGGAGAGTGCACCCGATCGAGACAGAGTGGGCCTAGCAAGGTTCCAGATTTCGAAGACCTATCATGCTTTCCCCGTAAATACTACGCAATCATATATGATTCGCCAATCAAAGTTCTAACTTATGACTTTTAGCTTATTTTGTCATTTTAGCTTAAAAGCACTTCTTTATTTTACCTAAACACTACAAAAATGCTTTAAAACTATTTTAGCTTAAAATCACCTATAATAAGCCAATCCAAACAAGTTCTAAAAAGACAATCAAATCAAGAGAATATGAAGGAAGGGTTCGGATGAGAGAGAGTTAGATTTGGGGGTTTGGGAGGGGGGAGACAAGTGCACTTTCAATGCTAAATATTTTAAAAAGAAAAATATACATGGAAAGCATGGTCAACCCGCAATAGCAGGTAATTTTACTTAATGGTGTAAAAATTTGTGTGCACAGTACATAAAATTTAAACTTTTTTTCATAGGAAAAAGGCTCATATATGTCATCTAATTTTTTGAAAAGGCTTATCCATTCCACTCATTAATAGTTGTGCATAAAAATATCTCAATCGTTACGCCTTTGACTCTTATGTGGCATTATCCACTAATGGCTCATGCTCTGTTATTTTTATCATTTTCTGGATTTTTCAATTCAAGATATGTCATGTGGCATCAAATTAAACACTTCATACCTTTTAACACAACCCTTCATTTCAACCAATTAAAATAACAAATTAACCCGACCCATGTTTATCCAGCTCCTAACCCCTTTCTCTTTATTTCTCTCTTACAGTAGATGCTCTACTCAAAATTTTGATTTAGGGTTATGTGGACCTAGACCTAGAGCCCGTTTGGATTGGCTTATAAGTTGCCTATAAGCTGTTTTCAGCCTTTTTGAGTGTTTGGCTGGCCAGCTTAAAGCCATTTTGTGCTTAAAATAAGCCCAAAAAATTAATCGGGTTTATTTGGCTTAACTTATCTAAAAACGTTTTATAAGCCGAAAATGACTTATAGTTAAAAAAAAATAAGTTGGACTGCACCAACCTATTTTTTTTTTGGGTTATAAGTTGTTTCTAGCTTATAAGCTGCTTTTTTTAAGCCCATCCAAACAGGCTCCTAGTGTATGGAGCTTTTGAAGAGGTCTCGAAGAACATAAAGTTTTAAACTCAATTCACACATTAAAAATAA
Source organism: Lycium ferocissimum (assembly GCF_029784015.1). NCBI lineage: Eukaryota > Viridiplantae > Streptophyta > Magnoliopsida > Solanales > Solanaceae > Lycium > Lycium ferocissimum. Next base: position 71,609,602 of record NC_081343.1, read on the forward strand.
GAAAATGACATGGCTATAAATCCATATGAACATAAATTCTACACACCATATTAAAAAGCCTTTTTTCTATATTTAAATAGGCTACTAACCTTGATGAGCTGTATATCTCCATTCAGAAATTGATTTTGAAACCTCTCTCAACAATAATCTACCTCCTGTTCAAATCATAGTAATTCTAAATTGGAATCTTGATGCAGAGCCTTTGTTCGATAGAGAAAAATGAAGAGAGGGGATTGGGTAAATTTGGTTAAAAAATTGAGTTAAAACGTGAATCGGGTTAATTTGCGTTTTAATTTGGGTTAAAATAAAAAAGATGAGTTGAATGATGTAGGGGTTTAAGTTGATGTCACATGACACATCTAATGTTAAAATTCAAAAAAACGACTTATAATACCGGGTGTGGGAGCAGTTAGTGTATAATACCACACAAGTGCAAAAAGTGTAACGGTTGTGGCTTTTTTATGCACAATTATTAACTGGTAACATGGATGAGAATTTCAAAAAATCAATGGCATGTTAGAGCTTTTTCTCTTTTTTATATACCTATGGTCATTTTTATAATCCGAAAATTTTCCAATTATTTCAAGAATCTCTTCTTCGCTTTTGTACTCAATGATTGAATAATAGTAGAAACTATTAAGTTAATAATATCTACTCCTTCCGAGTCTTATTTGTTTGTACTTGATGGAAAATTTAATTTGAATAGTTAGATTTTTGTCATTAAGTATATTTCTTTTTAAGTTTGAATTTTAATTATTCATATCGTAATCGTTAAATGTGTTTGTTTGCTTATTTTACGACCACTTAAAGGTCGGGATATAATTATGACCAATTAAATGAAAGCTTGTCACGAGATAATGAGGTTATTTGTAATTTAATTATATCAATAAATAAAGAAAGTGAGTTTGACTTTATCACGACTCAAAATTATATCATAAAGACATATAGCAATATTTTCTCTCTGGCGGTGAGTCTGAAGGATTTGTATACATTAAGAAGCATTCCTCGTTGTCACGAACAAAGAGTCATTCATACGTCAAGACGCCTTCATATGCAGTGATGAACAATGAGCCATCCCTGCATCAATAAGTCTTCTTTCTCGGTGTTAATAAAAAAGTCTTTCATTCATTAAGAAGTCATATTCTCCGGCAGTGATCAAGAAGCCTGTTGTGCAACAAGATATACTCCACGTTTTTTTTTTTTACCCTCTCCCCCGCCGCCCCAAGGCTCCCCCGTGTTTGCTCTGTTGGTGACTCGAATCCACAACTTTTGGGTTGGATGCGGAAGATGCTTACTATCTGAGCAACCCCCTCTTTTCATATACTCCACGTTCATAATTAACGTCTGGCTCAACGTTCATAATCAAGTTCAGTCCGTTAAGCAAAAAATAAGCTACCAAATCTTTAAACTGTTGGTACAGCGATAAAAATCAAAGGACTTCGTCTTTTTAATTTGAGATTTCCAAAAGGTGATAACCTTCGTCAATTTTGTAATTTTTTTTCTATTTATTTGTCTTAATTTTCCGGACACAAAATTTAGCGTTACAAAAACGACAGCTGAACAAGTTTCATTTCATTGGTTTTAAGAATATTTATCTTAAATAGTCCATGATGAATGCACGTAAAGATGGAGTTTTTACGTGCTTTTTTGGATTTACAAAATGTGAGGAAGTGTTTTCAAAATAACACTCTTATGGATCGGTTGATATGAGGTATTAGAGAGAATAATACTAGTACTAGCTTTGATTTTAATTTCTCATTTGGTACTCGCTCCCCAATTTATATGACACTCTTTCCCTTTTAATCAGTCCAGAAAGAATGGCAACTCTCTATAATTAGAAATAACTTAACTTTAAAATTTTACTTTTTACCCTCAGTGAAATGATTTCTAGCCACATAAACTTTTTTTTCTTGTTTTAGACCACAAGATTCAAAAGCCTTAATTTATTTTTTAAATTTCATGTTCGGTCAAACATCCTCATATAAATTAGGATGGAGGGAGTAGTATTTTCAATTTATGTAATTTAGTTTTACTCTTATACATGGTAAACCATGACATTGACAATACTAGTACTATTTTTATCTAATACACTGTATTTAGTGTTATTCTTATTCTACTAAACCATATCTATATATTATATAAAGTACAGACATAGACAAGGTGATGTGGCACCTCTCTATGGTCACCATTCATATTTATCCTTTTTCTCATTTTTTTGCCTTTTCTTTCATTTTTTTCCATTTAATTGCTACTTTAAAAAGCTAATAAAAGGGAAAAACATTTAAGAATATTGAAACTCATTAATTATCTGAAAGGTAATATGGTGATAATAAACACGATTAATTATCATTCCACTAACGTTAAGAAGTACAAGAGTCATCTTTAGCAACTAATTCTGGCACCTTTTCGTATTCCAAAATAAATTTACATAATGATTAATTTAGTGTGTGTATATATATTAAAGCTAGGATGTGGTACCTCTCTATGGCCTAGACTGCTATTTTTTACTTTTTACCTCATTTTTTAATAAAATCTTAATACATTTATGGAGTTGCAATAGAATTTAATGTTAACTTATAACTGTAAAATTAATATTAATGAAGACGATGAATAATTATAAAGGCAAAAAATAATTATTTGTAAATGAGGTCAGTGAAGAGTCATTACGTGGAGTAGTGCTCACAAAGAAGGGCTAAAACTTAGTAGTATAAGTTATTGAGTGAACTTACTCGAGCAAGTCATTTTTGCTTCAAAGAAATCTCCTCTTCTTTTGGGGCAAGAAGTGACTTATATCAATAACTATTTAGTTTCCTCTTTTTTCTCTCATCAGGGTCATGATTATTGAATTTCTGATTTCTCATTTTATGATGTAGACTATGGTACCGATCGTTAGAGACAAGAAGAACATCACTGGTATGTCGAAAAAGAGTGTCATAAGGTCCATATCTTTTCTTTTTCTTGAAAGCTTAAATTAAACATATTTTGATCATTAATTTTATTCGAGGATATTATTGCAGGGACTCTTCAAAGAGTACGACATTCACAAAGATCGAAAATTCATAGGTATGTATCTCTTAAAATATTTTGTTGCTTTATTTTCATAAAGTTGTGTTTGGAAAGTGTCTGTATTCCTAGATATAGGTGAAGCCTTTCCTGTTAAATTTGTAAAACTTAATACATTATAACCGAGAAGTCACATATATGTATTTTAAAGATGCATTACATACGTAGTTGAATCTTTCTTTTTACAATTTGAATGGAGAGAAATATGTGATTGGTTCCTCTTAGTGATATTATTCTTGAAGAATTTTTTTTGTTTATCTTAGTGTACTTAAATGATGTTTTTCTTAGAGAATTTTTTTTGTTTATTTTAATGTACTTCAAAAGATATCTTCATGCATTCTAATTGAAAATATATTATACATGTATTATAAAGTTTCGGCAAAGTCGAAAAATATATTGTCACATAAGAATATTATTTGTACTTGTAGAAGCCTCGGGCAAATATATCAAAAAAGGGCTCGACTAAGGATTCTATTTAAATGGCATAAATAGAAAATTGCGAATTAATGACTTTTACTTCTCTTTCTTTTTCACTTTTAGAAACGATGGGTAGGTAATTTCCTTTGAAATAGTCCAAGTCTTGTGAATGAATAACTTATTCTATCATGATTTTTCCTTGATTGTCAGATAGATTACATTTTGTATTTTTAAAATTAAGATAAAAATATTAATCACGAACATAAAAAAAAAACTGCGTCTAACCTTGGTGAATTACAAATTTACCTTGCAATCCGTTCAAATTCTTGATGCGTGCCTTAATTTACACGCATTGTGTTGTAATAATTAAATCCTATCCCCGGGAGAAGTAACTGTGACTCATTATATTTCGGAGTAGAAAGACTGCTTTTTTGACATTATTCATTCAAAGTGCTAATCCAGGAAGTTGTTTCAACATGAATGAATATCAATAAATGGAAATATTGCAGTATCATTAACTTCTTCCACTTTGGTGTGCTCTTTTTGATCGAAAAAATTGAATTGTTTAATCAGGATCATATCATTTAGTCGGTGTGATATAGGATATCATCCATTTTTTAAAAAGGCACAACAAAGTTACAATATAAATAGTTGAGTGAGGTAGGAGGATATAAGAAAAGAGAAATCATTCTTGAGAACACAATAATATCAAAGATCAACCAATATGAAATAGCTGGCACGTGTAAAGAGATAAATTGATCAAAAGTAAAGACATGTACTTTTATCAGAAAAATTAATACATTACTATTTAACCGCATTTTAATTTTTTTTAATAACCGCGTGAAGTGCGGACATGTTTACTAGTTAATTTAATACAACAAATCAAACAATAGATAAAAAAAATAATGTCAGTATAACTAATCCTAACACTACCAATACATTTGTCACGAACCAACCCGCCATTACTGGCACCCACACTGACTCCTAGTGGGCGAACCAATACGTAAGCATCTACTCATTCAAGTCCATTTTTATATTAACTCATTCAATCAGTTATTAACCATTTGAGCACGAGATAGATCAAAATTTAGTCATGCCATAAAATAAGAAAATAAATGCGGAAGTCCTAGCTATTACAACCCCAAAATCCGAAAGTCACCGTATAAGGACTCTAATCCAAAACATGTCTAAGGAATGTAAGCTGTCTAAATAAATAACCAACAATGTCTGGAATAGAAATAGACATCATAAAAGAAGATCTTCGGGCGCCCTGGCATGGATAGAAGCTCACCCTAATGCTGTCAGCAAACGGCCTCAACACTAGATATGAGGTCGGGTAGCAGTCTCTGGATCACAATATGCACTCAAAAGAATGCAGCAAGGTAGTATCAGTATAAACACTATGTATCGGTAGATATCATAGGCCGACTAAGATTAGTATCATGCATACATCATAAAATCAATAAAATAGACAAGCCAGCCAACAACATATAATCAATTAACCCAACAACAAGACAACCAAGGATATTAACAATCAAGTCACCAAATGATATCAAGAGTCAAATCAGTGGAGGCAAGCAACGGAAATAAGTCTACCAACAACAACCATATACACGTTGTACACACATGCTAACCGATGTTATTACTCAGTAGTCATGACCTGCAGGGGACCCATGGTGTCCATGTACCACTTGTTCCGGACTCACTCCTCGAACCCGAGCTCACAACTAGGCCACATCCTCACCCCCGGTCAAATGTGCATGTTCATATCTCGGCCTCATCCTCACACCCGGTCAAATGGGCCTTTTCATATATGTATCTGTATCTATTGTCACATTGTTTTCAATAATCAAATTATCATTTGTATCTCAATTTCACCAAGAAGATCATATTAACTTCTCACCATAACATCATCAACCTGTAAGTTCCAACACAATGAATAGTGGCACGAAGCCCACATAATCACTCAATCAATAGCATAAAGGAAGTTCAACCACAGTCAATCATGTTTGAAGACTAGACATGTATTCTCCTATCAATTTCACAACACATACAATCAACTAATCAAAGTCTAACTCAAGTAGACTGTAACCTATCTCGAATGTAGAGCTGGAACAATGCAGATTACTCCACTACAGCCTTTCCTTCTGTAAATCCTCGGAATGTTCAAAGTCTAGCAATTAGAATGTTAAATAAGTCACAATCACTCTAGTCACAAAATCAATTCAAAGAACACCCTTCCGTTTAGCCTCATTTCAATGGGTGAAAGATTTCTAGGTGTAAATTAGCCTAACATTGACCTTAGCAACTACCAACTATCAATCTACAAGGACATTTAATCAAAACATCTATTACAAGCAGTTTCCATGGTCAACTGCCATTTTTATGAAACCCTAAGTCTCAATTCACTTAGTTCATGTCTCTAATGGTTCAATTCTTGACTAAAGAGTGATAACCCAAGCCATTAGATGATAAACACATGATAGCAATCATAACCCATCAACTATAGAAAGTCTATTAGGTTCTAGGGTTACTATTTTTAATTCACCATTGTAGACCCATGGAAGGGATGACAATCATGAAGATGAAAGCGTAATGATGGAAGCAATGGTTGAGACTTACCTCTCAAGGATATTCTTGCCCTAGCTTGGAAATTCGCCCTAGGTGCTTGTGGGGAACTATTTTGGAGTTTTATGAATAAAGAATTTGGAACTAAGTGTTTAAAAGTCGACATTCTGTCCCCGTCGACCGCTGCGGTGGCCCATCCGTCGCTGCAGCGGTCCCGCTATAGCGGGCACGTGCCTGCTTATAGCGTATTACTTATTTCATACAAAATAATACATAAAATCTCTGTATAATTTATACCCATTTTAGTTATGCAATGTTTGATTTCCGATAAGGAATTAGTATAACTTATGTAATTTTTAATACCAAAAATCAAACATGATGTATAAAATAACATCAATTTATATTAACTTGGCTTAGAACCAAACGGCCCGTTTGGACATGATTTCAGATTGACCTGAAGTTGAAATTTTGTTTGGACATGCAAATCGAATTTTTAAGTTGTATTTTTTTTTATAAACATTAAAACCCCACAATTTGTGAAAACTGTTGAAACTTCCCTAGCTCTAATACAAATTATACCAAGTGAACAAATTCGTTTCATAAAGAAGATATCGAAATATCATAATGCGCTACATTAATGCATTATATATCTCTATATCCTTTTATAAATAAACGCACGCGATTACATGCTATTATAAACTTTCAACTATACATAGTTTTACAAATATGTCACTTTTAAAAAATCAAGAATAGTAGTAAATACCTATTCTTTAATGGGCGAAATCATTTTCTCCCCCCAATTTTGCTTTAAAAATCAAACTCCCCCCCTGAACTTTGAACGATAATACTCCCCCCTCAACTTTGAACAATAATCATTCTCCCCCCTTTATCCTAATTGAGTTTTTAAAAGTCCTATTTTACCCTTACATTATCAAATTATCTTTTTTACTTTTACTTCTTTAGAGTCGTGATTTTTTATCTCTTTAGTGTAACAAATTTCCTATAAAAAATAAATACTACTTTCGAGACGGAAAAGAAAAGTGAGAAATACTAGTTGAGTATATAACTTAATGTCGTTCTGTAATGAAATAAATGAGAAGAAAAGATTTTTTTTTATTAATAATAATCAAAACTCTGATATCTATTTATACGAGTAAATATTATGGGTAATAATAACTTTATAAATATCTTTCAATGCCGGTAATACAAAATAATTAATAAAAATAGAGGTATATTCTATAACAAATTCCTAAAAGATTATCTATTTATATTATAAATGAATTTTAAATTATAATTTGAAATATTTCATTAATGACAATCAAAATTTGTTTATATATTGACAATAGAGAATAAGGGAGAAGTGAAACTTAAATATACATATATATGTAAAAATAACAGGTAATTGATGAATATAAATTATTCATATATAAAAATTAGCATTCTTAAATAAAAACATGAATAAATATATTCAATTCTCTTATATTTTCTAACAAATCTTGCAGGAAGAAGAATGCATGAAACACGAGAAAAAGAGAGAAAGAAGCTAAAAGTCAAGGGAGAAAGACGCATCCATGACAAATTCATGAAAGACTACACAAGGGCAATAAAGACAAAGTCATGGAATTCCTCATCAAGGCCTTTGAATTTCTCACCAAAGCTTAAATGATAAATTTGCCATGTCAAATTCTCTCCAAAGCCTCATGATATATTGAATTCGTCATGATAGATTGAAAACCGTTTTGGAACATGTTGAAAACAGTTATGAAACTTGTTAGACATCAGTAGGAATTTCCTATAAATATGCACATGTTTGTAAGGAAAAATAAATCCAATTTGTATCTAATGTAAGAGGACACAAGAACTAGTCTTGGTGTCTCTCTTGGCTCTTTCTTGTAGTAAAAGTATTTTCTTAGTCTTTTAAATTTCTATTTAGTTTTTCTTACTCCATAATGGAGTAACCTTTTTCTATTGGGATAGTTGATGAAAGTTGGTAAATTATAGTACTATCTCAGTTTTAATACATTCTTGATTTGAAATTTATATTTCAAACTGTGCTGGAATGATAATTTCAATTCATTATTATCACGTCTACATATTTTATCTCTAAGTTATTCTTATATTAATTTTGTAATTCTCACAGAGCAAAATTAATATATAATAACCCATAAGTAAAATAGAAGAGTGAGAGTAATTTTTAGTATTATTATTCCAAATCTTTATCTTATTTCTTCCAATCCTAATTCTCACAGAGGGATTGACTCAAATAAGTTTATTGATTTAGATGGTCTTTATTTTATTTCTTTCAGACCTAATTCTCACGGAGGGATTGACTCAAATAACTTTATTGATTTAAAGGCTAATTGCAAGAGGTCTTTACTCCTGTAGCACAATTCAAGTAAGAAAAGTATTTTGGTTTAATTGTCACCAGTCATAAATTAATTAATTGACATAACCTCATGGAGTGTTAATTAGTTCTTTATTTCTTAATGAGCAAAATATAATTGAATTAGCAATAATCAATTATTCTTTAGAGAAATAAATGTGAAAACAGAGGTTTTATTATAATAATTTTATCAAGTGAATTCAACAATTCCCAACTTTTATTTTTTATTTTTATATATAAATCTTCCGGAAGTGGTTTGTTTTAATTAAGTAATTTGTAATTTGAAACCCACCTCTCATCAATTTGATTCTCTCAAATAGTAACAAAGATAATACAAATTTGTAGCATAGGTGTTTCCAATCTCCGTGGTACGATATCTTAAACTTTACTAGAATTTGGCAAAGTACGAGCATAAAACCTTATACAAATTAGCTTCGTCAGTAATATGTGAGTGTGTGTATTAAAATATCAATCATAAAAAGTAACATTAGATTAGTGATAAATTCATAAAGGATTATTCTACTTATAAAATGAATTTAAATAAGAATCTATAAATACCTAGATTAAGAAACTAAATTTTATATAATATAAAAAAGGTTTACTAATATCCTTTCACTCTATAAGAACAATCTTTTTCACGTCGTGCATGGATTTTTTTTTACAAAATATAAAATTATGAGTCTTTTTTTATAAAATATAAACTTATGAGTTAAATTATATAATTAAAAAAATCTGACATCATGATTTGGAATTCAAAATCATACTTTATAGAGAATCTGGAATTTGAAATAGTTAAAATTTTATACAAATTTCTATTATATATAAATGTGAAGAGGGTACGACACTGCTATAATGTGTTGTACAAATATCATTTAAAGTTGTACTATATAATGTGGGGCCATTTTTGTTGGCTTTTGCTTTTGTGGGTGGACCTATTTAATTAGCCACTGAACACGTGTGTGTAGGCTTCTTTTTTTCAGAAAATTTGTATCAAAAGTTATATAAATTGTACACTTTAATCAACTACTTTGTTATCTCATGTGAATAAATATCATAATATTAAATATTTATTCTTAATAAAGAACGTGAAAAGTCAAAAGTGAACAAGTAAAAGTGCACGGAGTAAATAAATATGTGTCGGATAATTAAAATTAAAGTGTATATGTGTATACATGAGAAGAGAATAAATATTCAGTATCATGATATATGTCTACGCAGGATAAAAAGTAGTTTAGTAATGTGGCCAAGAAAATGGGACGGAGGGAGTACTTCATTTATTAATTCTTAAAGAACATAAAAAGTTAAAAGTGAACAATTAAAAGTGTACGGAGGAAATAAATGTGTCGAACAATTAAAATTGAAGTGCATACGTGTATATATGAGAAAAGAATAAATATTCAGTAGCCAAGTAATATGAGACGGAGAGAGTAAGATAAGAAAGATTTAATTAATTTTATCTTGATTTTGTAAATGAACAGGTAATTTGGACATATATTCCTAGTTTTATAAATAAACGCTAGTTTGAATGAAAGCATGAAACGAGGCTCTGAAATCCTAACGGGTTTCGCTGTGTAAACCATAACGGGTCCAAACCCGCATTCCATTTCATGCGCCAATAAGGAAAAAGAAAAAAAACTACTACTTAAAAAAGGAGCGGAGAAAATAAAAAGGTCGGGCAAGTATCGGATAACGCTGCAACCAACCCTTCATTGCTGCCGCCGTCGTATTGACTTTGTTTCCAGGTATCAATCATCCCCTGTGCCTTCTTTTTTGCCATGTTCTGATTTATCTAACAATTAGCCTATATTCGATTTCCCTTAAACGGCATCTGAAACCCTGCCGAGAATTATACATTATCACTCTCTTTGGTTGTCGCTTGTGGGTATTTCCCACACCCTTTTTGCTTTCTTAGATATACTAAATTTTATCTAGATATGTGTTGTTATCCAACACTTAACCATGTCTGCTTATATTTTCTACTTTTTCAGTCTTGTAAATTCTATGTCTCCTTATCTCTTTCTGTTATTTTTATTTCCAATTATCTCCCTGCCCTGGGTGTTGGAGGTTGATAATGGAGTGAGGATTGTATGCTTCTCTGAAGCACCCTTTGCAGTAATCTCACTGTAACTTCGATCTTAAAAGTGGACCTGATATGCTTTCCCTTGGATACCCACCTATTAACCCGGTGAATCTGTAACTGAAAAGTATCTCACAGAGGCATGCCAATGAGCTCTTGCACTTTATGAAGCTTTTGTTTACTATAATTTATTACCTTTTATGTCGACATGCCTTTAATGAACCATTTTACCTCATCTGCGTATCATTGCATGCCAATTGCCACCTTTCCCTTTACTTTACCTTTGACGTGTAGTTGGCTCTTGCTCGTTGAGCATTTCTTTTAGAGCAATTGTCAAGTTTGCTTACTTATTTTCTTTTATGCTGTTTTTAGAAGCTCTCAACTGACCCTTCATAGGGAGTGACTCATTGATCAAAATTGAGATAGGATCATTATGCTCTAGTGGTAATTATTGGGGCATGCTTTGACAATGGTGGCTGATCAGTGGAAGAAACGTCTACGTGCTGCCAGCAATATTGACTCTTCTCTGGAACCCCATGGATCGAAGAAGAAGAAGAAGCAGGGATTAACAAGATATAATTTGAAGTTAAGACCCAACGTTTCTCTGGTTTGGGATGACAAAAAAAGGTGTGTTCTTGCCAAGAAGGAGCAAATTGGCATTTCATGGAGAGACTTGACTCCCTTTTTGGATTCTCTCTCACATCACCATAGCATATTGGCTGATGTTTTTTCTCTACCTCACGAAACTTTTGAACTAAAAAATTTAAGCGAGGTCCTCTCGCACGAGGTAACAGTCTATCAAGTTGTGTATGCTAAATACTTGTTACTGGAAGGTATAGTTATCCTTATATCTTACACTATGGAGATTGATTTAGGTTTGGCAGGCAAACTTGTCACAAGATGAGAGAGGATTTCTTACACAGTTTTTGCCGGAAGGGTCAGGACCGGATGATATTGTCTATAAATTACTGGGGGAGGAAAACTTTCACTTTGGAAATCCTTTTCTTAAGTGGCAAGTCTTTCTTTGCTTAATATTTCAATATGTCTGACGTTCAATTTTTCAGTTTTTTCATATTTGGAAATTTGTACTCGAGGTTCCTGTGACTTCTCTTGTTACTTTTGACTGTAGGATTTATGGTGGACTTTTGATATTTTGTTTGCCATCTGACGGTACTCAGATTGGTTTGCTCAATTTAGGGAATCATCAAATTTTGATGGGATTATGGTTGCATTTGTTGAGTTTTCTATAAATATAAAAGAAGCTAGGATACGTTTTTGATATAAATTAACACTGAGGAGATTAGAGTTACTGATTTTAGCATCATGTTCTTCTGATGAGATTGGAAATTATAGTTGTCCCACCAAGGAGCAATTGTTTTAAGGATGCAACAATAAGTCGAGATTCGTGGATAATAAAAGATGAACTAAGGGTTCCTAGTGTTTGTGGATGTAGTTTGGTATGGCGATAATATGCAATGGGTCAAAACAAAGGGATTATGAGGATCAAATACATGGATGTATCAATGGGATTGTGAGGATAAAATACACGGATGTATCAATTGTATATGTGCCATATCGCCATCTTTTTATTAAATAGTATAGAGTACTTGATATTGTTAGTATGCCAGGTAGCATGTACAGAGTACCAAGAAGAGGAATCAAACATCTTAGCTTTTAATAGAACCTAATATGACGTGCAATTAACCTCCCACATATTGGCTGTAAATATTTTCTCTAATCTAGTCCTTGATATTTCCAAATGTCCTTGCACGTTAGGAGTCTGGAGAAGCATATGCTTTCCCGATTATGGAACTAGCATCCTGTAATTGTTTTGGCATTGAACTGCAGTTCTCTAACCGTCTGAGACGTCTTTTCTACCTTCTTAGTTAGGCGCATTCTGTCTGATCACCTGTGCATTGCTCCTATGGACTTTTGTTAAGTAGGTACGTAATTATGCACTTATTAACGTTGTAGCTTACACCATTTGGTCAATTTTCTGAAAAATATCCCTAAATCAACACCTCAAGTTGTAAAAGATGTTTTAAATTCAATATTGACATAGGACAGTAGAGTTTTGGAGTACTTTTCTATATATGGTTCCAGTGCAACCTATGTACTGTTTTGCTCACAAGATATATAATACAGTTACCAGTTTCAAAAAGAAAAAAAAAGAAAAAAAAGGGAGCTTAGCATCGACTACCTTAAATAAGTTAGTATGTTTCATGATCATTTGCGCTAGAGCCTCAGCTGCTGCATGTTAAGCATAATTTTTCTGCATAGCACTATATCTTTTTCTTCTGTTTCTATTTATAGTTTACTATGCAGGCCTAACTTTGCATTTATCTGGAACATGTGAGATTTAACCCTTTACATGGATGTTCTGAGAATTTCATGCTATTAAAATCTCTGGCATCTTTGCAGGGGTCAGATGATTTGTACTGGTAGCTTTCACCCTGATAATGTTATGCGTCAGGAGCAGCTTTTCAAGGCTAACAAGAAGGCATATTACATGGAATTACAAAATTACCATGACAAGTATGCAGTTTTCTTAACTGCCCTTTTCTTAACCTTATTTCAGAACATTTTGCTGTTTGCATTACATTCTACTTCTCTTGGCAGTATGATTGGGAAGTTGCAGTTATGGAAGGAAAGTTTGGAGAGCTGTAAAGACTCGGAGGAGGAAATGGTGGAGAGAATAACGAGGTTGATTTTCTTTCATTGTATTATGTTCTAGGTTACTTTGGTTACCTTTTCAAAAAATGTTCTAGGTTTCTTTAAGGAAATTTAAAAAGAAAGAAAAAAGAAAGAAAGAAGCACATGAAAATAAATTAGGCAGAATACGCCGGGACCCCTCATAAACTTGACACACTTTATTTAGTGTGCACTCAAACTTCGTCTAGTCCTAATGACCTCCCTGGACTTGGCATTCCAATAGCCTCGACTCTCCTAACCAATCTCACCTGATGGGCATGGGCTGGCCAACATTATTCCGTGAACGTGGCATTTTTTTTGAAATAACATGTTTTATTTTATTTTTAAATTTGTTAACTTTTTGGATCATATTTTTTCAGGCCAAATTCGTAGAACAACTTGACTGAAACTTCCATTTTTTATTTAGCTAAAAGTAATAGAGTTTCAGCCAATATTTTCTTTTTACAGATTTGGTCCAAAAAAGAAGAAGAGAAACAAAATGTCATTGCATCTAGAAGAAATAAAAAGAAATACACAAGTGGAACTCCATTATTTTGGATTGAATTTTTTAATTTGACTAAAAATAATGGAGCTCTAGCAACTTCTTTTTAATAGATTTGGTCCAAAAAGAAGGAAAAAATACAAATTTAGAATAAATAGCCGTTGCATCTAAAGAAGAAATAAGGAAATACACAACTTAAACTCCATTATTTTGAATAAAAATAATTTATTCGGCTAAAAATAATGAGTTCAAGCCAATTTTTTAAATAGATTTGGCCCAAAATAGAAGATATATTCAGTTGGGAAAAGTTGTCATTGCATCTAAAGAATGAAAAGAAATACAGTTAGAACTTCATTATTTTGGTTAAAACTTTCTTTTATTTGGCTAATAAGAATAGAGTTTCAGCCATATCTTCTATAAATTTGGCCCGAAATGAAGAAGAAAAACACAATTAAAACAAGTAGCCAATGCATCTAAAGATGAAATAAAAAGAAATGCAAAGCTGTGATAAATATGCATTTAATTTTAAGAAATACAAATTTGGAACATATAAAGCATTATGTATGATTACATTCTCAAAAAAAGCATTATGTATGATTATGTGGCAATTAATGGTTGAAAATACCCCATTTAGAAGCTGACTTTTCGATTTTTTCAATCCTAAGAGCCTGAAAGAGAGTGTATTCACGCTCTTTGCCACATTAGTCTAGGAGGGCAGAGGCGATCAAATTGCCAAGTTCAGGGGGGTAATCAGGGCCAAAATAAGTTCAGATGTGGACAACCAAAAATAGTTTAGATGTGCACTGAATAAAATGTGTCAAGTTTAGGGTGTCCCGAGATATTCTGCCAATAAAGGATAACCCAGAAGAAATATTGAAATTGTTTGACAACTACACTAAGTTATGCCGTAGTCAGAGACTGTTGCAACGATCCTTTTGTTCTTTTTTCCTTGATATTATTGTTGTTCTGGGGGTGAGCTTAACCTTCTTGATTATCAATAGACCTGTTTGATAAAAATAGCTGTAAAAGAATTGTTTGATGGAAGAAGCAAAAGAGAAGATAAAATGAGCTTACATTATGACGTCTTAAATTCCGGTTGTATGTTTGTAATTCTTAATAGATAATTGCTTTTTCCCCATTATAAGTGCCATAACAATCACATGCCTTTTTTTCTGGTTATTCAGAAAGGGCTTCATGGAAGGCACATATGGCAGTTCGCCTGATGGAGCTAAGATGGCTGCAAGATCTAGGAAAGGAGAAAAGCTAAACAAGCGCAATATCCAACACAGCGATGGTGCCAAATACATGTCTTATATTAAGGTGGCTATGCTTTGGTTGGAACATCTATGAGCCTTTGAAAATCTTCCAATGATCTTGATTTTGTTTGTTTTCTCAATCTCACCTAATACTGGAGCTCACACATGTTGGGGCCATTATTCAGCAAGATGTTGGCCCAGCCACTTTTTCACTTGAATTCTTACATCGGATGCTTTTCATTTCAGTCCTTCATGTGTGCAAATTCTGTACAACCTATTGGCACTCGTTGAATTTATGTTATTTTCTCATCTCCAGTGGCTGATAGTCTTTCCCCATCCTTTCTCCATCATATTTCAGGTCAGTCGAGAACACTATCAACGTGTTAAGAACAGCATGAAGCATAATAGTAATAGCATTCAACCCAGGTCTCTGAGCAATGTCTTAGGTGATGTGGAAAATCTTCATGTACAGCCATTTGAATTTTATGAGGAAGAAGAACGTCAGAAATTGCATGACCAGTGGTTAGTTTGTGGAGGAAAACATTTCTTCTAGTAATATCATTGGTCTCCACGTCAGTTCTTAGTGTGTGTTTGTACAGGCTGCAACTGGCAAATAGGGATGTCCCTGCTGGTTTTTCAAACTGGATAAAGAGACGTTCACAGGAATTGCAAGTGAGAATATCATTAGGTCAAGAAATGGATCAGAAACTGAATGTCCAAATTAAGGTCTGCCTTAGGAGTGCATCTTAGATATCGAAGGTCAGAGAATCTGCTTGGATTACCTGATGATTTGTTTTTACTTGGTTTATCAGGGTGAAGAGAAAAAGAGCTCTGATGGGATCTCTGTAGAACTAACTGATAATAAAGAAGCAGAAGAGAGAATGAGCTCTGATGGGATCTTTGCAGAACAAATTGACAAAAAAGAAGCAGAAGTTGCACTCTCAATGGAAGTAGAGGTTTATGCTCATAGCTTTTCTCCCCTTATTTTTGAGGGTCAATGTCGGTTATCTCATCACTTTTTTGAGGAATCAGTTTTGAAGATGTTTCTATGCTTCTGACATTTTTTTTTTAATTTAAATTAAATTTTTTGCTTTTTCTAATGGAAGTTCCATATGGTTTATCTTTAATTGTTAAATTGTCTAAGTTTGCTCTAGGTTGATCAGCAGGAGGGCAATGAAAAATCTGATGGATCGATTGAGAAGCAAAAGGAAAGAGAAATAGTAAAGAATGAGTTTCCTCTACAGTCAGAGGTCAGTTATACTAATAGTCAGTAGAAAAACAATTGTATAGACGCGACAAGGCTTCACCTATAATTTTTACCAACTCATGTATGGCGAAAGGAAGAGAGTTTCTTTAGTTGTCTAAATGTTAAAATGTCCAAGTTTACTCTAGGTTGATCAGCATGAGAGTAAGGAAGAATCTGATGGGTTGATCAAGACGCAAATTGAAAGAGAAATACTACATAATGAGCTTCATCTACAGTCGGAGGTCAGTTATATAAAAACAATTGTATAGAGGCGAATTCTTACCAACTCGTGTATGTCTAAGGGAAGATGGTTTCCTTAGTTTTCTAATTGTTAAAATGTCTCTAGGTTGATCAGCATGAGGGCAAGGAAAAATCTAGTGGGTTGATCGACAAGCAAATGGAAAGAGAAATACTAAATAATGAGCTTCCTCTACAGTCAGAGGTCAGTTATACTAATAGAAAAACAATTGTATAGATGCAAATTATTTCCAACTCGTGTATTTCGACGGAAGATGGTTTCTTTAGTTGTTTAATTGTTGAAATGTCCAAGTTTGCTCTAGGTTGATCAGCACGAGGGCAAGGAAAAATCTGATGGGCTGATCGAGACGCAAATGGAAAGAGAAATACTAAATAACGAGCTTCCTATAAAGTCAGAGGTTAGTTATACTAATAGAAAAACAATTGTAGGGGCTAATTCTTACCAACTCATGTATGTCAAAGCGAAGATGTTTCTTTAGATTAAATGTTACAATGTCCAAGTTTGCTCTAGGTTGATCAGCATGAGGGCAAGGAAAAATCTGATGGGTTGATCGAGAAGCAAACGGAAAGAGAAATACTAAATAATGAGCTTCCTATACAGTCAGAGGTCAGTTATACTAATAGCACAACAATTGTATCGAGGCGAAAAGGCTTCACCTAAATTCTTACAAACTCGTGTTTGTCGGAAGATGGCCTCCTTAAGTACAAGGGTTCCTGTCTCGTTAAATACAAGTTAAATGAGTGGTAGAAACTTCAGTTAAGAGTTTTAGTTCTTTTATAATTTGCCTGAGAAGAATCTTTTTAGTTTCCTATGTTCTTGATAAGATTCAAATGAACTTTTTGGTTATATGATGGTCAGGATCAGGAGGGAGGAGAGTCTGCAAGCTTATGTGATGAACAGACTCCTGATAGCACAGATAACACTGATTATGATGACGATTCTCTCCCCGTCTCACTCAATCAGGATCTTGATCATGTTTCGCTTGATGAGAGCAATCAGTTAGGTCACTTTAAGCTGGATTCTAACGAGAACCATATAATGCAGCAGGCGGACGAAGTTTCTCCAACTATATCGGAGTATCCAGAAGGGTTGAATAGTGTGGATGTTCCTGTTGATCAGGGGGATCCTCTTGCTTCTACCGATGATGGTTGGCCAGCAGTTAGCATAGCTACTTCTTATGGGTGTGCCACTCCAATAAGTCATGAATATTCTTCTGCTGAGTTGTCACTTGTGCATCCTCGAGTTACTGATGAGCCAGCTGCTAGGCTTATTAATCTGGAAGCTGTCCCCACAGAAAAGGATGCTGGGAGGGATATGTTGCCCAGGGAACCCAGTGCTGTTTCTCTTTTTGGTTCATACCCGCAGAACAGGAATGAAATATTCCAACCGTTTTTCAAGGATCCAGATAGTTCATCTTACAACAGTGAGCAGAGACAGCCTCCGCTGGGCTTGCAACCATCAACCAATCTGATGGTGGAGCCAGGTCAATATTCTGGTCATTTTAGGGAGCAGCTTCATGCACAGTTACCATTGGAGCTACGGCACAAGGGGCTGAATGATCTGCTCATGCATCAAAACTTTCAGGGGAATCTATACCCAGATGGAGGTCGATACTCTTTCCCTAGGCATGAACAGATGCATGTTGGCTTGCAAGATTGGGCTGTCAATTCTGTTCATGTGTCAGCACCGTCTCAAACTCATTTAAGCAGTGGAGACTTGTTAAGTCAGAATTGGTTCTCTGGAGAGAATCATGCCCGTGGGGGCTGGTCTA
Source organism: Lycium ferocissimum (assembly GCF_029784015.1). Classification (NCBI taxonomy): domain Eukaryota; kingdom Viridiplantae; phylum Streptophyta; class Magnoliopsida; order Solanales; family Solanaceae; genus Lycium; species Lycium ferocissimum. Next base: position 71,627,835 of record NC_081343.1, read on the forward strand.
CTTTAGAAGGTGTTGGTGGTCCATCTCAGAGCATTGGAAGCGTAAACAACTCAGATCAGAGCTTGTACAGTGTTTTATCTGAGTGTAATGCACTGCATCAGAGTGGCTCTTATGATCTATCAGGTTCAAGAGAACGGTTGATCCCTTCAAGGAATTTTGGTGAGATAAGCGTGGGAGATCCCACAACGAACAATGCCTCGCAGCAACAAGCTGTTTCCCTTAGTTACATGAGTAGCCAGGAAAGTCCTGGGGGCCTTAAACCCAATGGTCTTGGATGGACGAACATGTCTACTCAGAATCCAGGGTTACACGATTCGATGGGCAAGCCATTCTTGAGGCCCTGGAATCCATAGGGATGTTGCCTTGCACAATGATACGAGGCTCCAAGAGTTGGCAGAACAAAAATTGATGTAAATTTTTTACACCACAAGATGTAGGCGGTTATATTCATGCAGCCGGATTTTATTGCGATTGTTTTGAGTTGAGACTGCTGCAGGGCTTTTCTTGATGATGACCAAGCCTCATGGGCATTTTGTACATACATACATTAGACAAATCTAATGTCGGGTGTATATACTAGATATCTATAGATATAGGGAGATTGGTTTAGTTTTGGAGGTCGAACGGGTTCTTTAACCAGATATTAAGTAGCTAATCTAGTTCTTGCTCTTATTTTTCGTTCTCTTTGGCGGTAAAATAAAATGTCGTTTTTTCGTTCAATGCTTTCCGTTCAGTATAATCTAAATTGTTAGGAATGAGGAATTGCGGTATGCACTTATTGGTATCTGGGACTGGGTGTTGTTATAATTTGAGCGAAAAAAGACAAGTCATTGTAAAAACACTAGCACGAAGTAGCTAGATTCAGTAACCCATCATAATACCCTTATTCCTCGAATATTTATTGTTTTTTTGAGTTTGGCTTATAAAATTAACTAAATTAAAATTAAGGAGAAGAGGGGGGGTTGAATTATGTTTTTAATATATTATACTTCACTTTAATTGGTACGCATTAACATTTAAGTTGGTCAATTGACATATTATTCTCCTCATTCGTTCGGGCTGCAAAAAACCCCAAAAAAAAACTCACATTCAAATATTTATTTATTGTTTGAAAAAAAAATTATGTCAACTTGTGCCTTTTATTGAAAATATACTGAGATATATTTTTTTTTTGGTAACTCAATTACATTATACATTTTAATTTATCAAGAATAGATTAAGGTAACACAAGTACACCTCCCCCCCCCCCCCGACGCAAAAAAAATTAATATTTTTGAAAAACAAAGTTTTGACGTTTTTTTTGGGGATTGTCCTTCATTTCGAAAAAAAAAAAAAAAAAGTTGACTTTTTTTTTTCACCCCGCACTTTAGTTTTGCCCTCCCTCCTCTAAAAAAAAAACCCAAAAAAAACGTCAAAACTTTTTTTTTTTTTCAAAAATATTTTTTTTTGTCGGGGGGGGGGGGGGGGGGGGGTAGGGGTGCGGGGATGGGTAGGGGGCAGGTGGGGTGCAAAAAAAAAAAAAGTCAACTTTTTTTTCAAAAAATATTTTTTTGCGGGGGGGGGGGAGGGGGGGGGGGGGCACTATCTGGTCAATATTGCAAAAATTAATTAGTTTAATTAATTTTATAAGCCAACCAATAGAAAAATGATAACGAGTTAAAAAGAGTATTTTATCAATGGATTGAGGGCCAAAAAATTAAAGGCCCTTTTCCGTTGTAAAAACACTAGCACGAAGTAGCTAGATTCAGTAACCCATCATAATACACTCGTTATTGTTTTCTTGAGTTTGGCATTGACTAAATTAAAATTAAGGAGAAGAGGGGGGGTTGAATTATGTTTTTAATATATTATACTTCACTTTAATTGGTACGCATTAACATTTAAGTTGGTCAATTGACATATTATTCTCCTCATTCGCGCTGTCCTCACATTAATATTTATTTATTGTTTGAAAAATTATGTCAAATTTAACTGGGACACTAAATTAGAATAGATTAAGGCACAAGTAAATAAAAAACTTTTTTTTTAAAACTATACTAACGACCTATTACACCTTAACCTTAACTTAGTAAATTTGAGGGCCAAAAATTAAAGACCACCCCAGCGAAGAATTGCCCAATAAAATACTATTCATGTGGGAAGTAGTCCAATTTTGTGAGGCAAAAGACATCAAAACCCCCCCGAACTATACCCGAAAAGTCGATATCACACCTAAACTATACTAACGACCTATTACACACCTTAACCGAAAAACATAATGCAGACCAAAACTCAGCGCGTTATTATCCACATTTTTGAGCGCGTTGAGCCGTTAAAAGGACAAGATAATTTTTTAAAAAATGGAAAATAACTTGCTAAAACCTAATTAACATTACCGTTCAAATCATTTTCATCCACCCTACATTTACTTCACCCACCCACATTTACCATACCCGTTTAGAACCCTAGGCCAGCAACTCTCCTAAATTTGGTGAAGAACACGCCCAAATCGGAGCAAAAGACCAGTTGTTTTTGAATCAAAGGTAACTAAGTTCAACTTTATTTAGCTTGTTCTATCGTATTTTGCCCGTTTTTTTTTTTTTTTTTTTTTTGTTGCATTTGTCCGTACTCTTTAATTTCGTATGGAGCACTTGTTAAGTTGATTTTTTTTTGTTCTTTTTTTCGTTAAAGATTGTTATACAATGGCTAAAATAGGCTTAAGTAAGTTTTGTAAGCAAGAGTATGATCATGAGTTGAAGGATGTGCGATGCAAACATGGATTTCTTTTGCCATTGTTGACTTCGGACCCCAAGAAACCCCGGTGTAAGATATTGGAGTTGTCCATATTATGGTGTAAGTGAATTTTATTTCAAAAATTGAACTTTGAAGAAGTGAATTTGCCTTTGAAAAGTTGAAAGACCGATTGTTTTTAATTCATTTTATTACATTTTGGTGCTAGATCATGTGATTTTTATCTTTGGAAGGATGCCGACATTGATCCAAGATCCAAATTTGTTATTCCTAAATGGTGGGAAGAATCGTGAACTTGAAGCATCATTGGAGTCTTTGGAAAAGATGATTACAAGCCTTCTCGTCAACAAACTCCGTGGAAAGCAAAATTGATATGAACAACATAGAAATTCAACTAGAAAATTTTGGAGAAGACATTAAGAAGATGAAGGAAAAAGAGAAGAAGTGGAAGAGTAAGTTGGCTAAGTCCAAGAAAAGGGAGAAAGTTCTTTTGATTTCATTATTGTGTATTTGTATTGTAGTAGTAAGTTTTCTATTTCAAAACTTTTTTTTTAGAGGTGTTTCAATGAAGTTGCCCTAAGCTCTTGTTGTAGTTTGGCATGTCGTTAGCGGCATTGCACTTGTTAGTGTTGTAAACAAATTGTTAGTGTTGGAATTTTGTGAAATGAAATGGCAATGTTGGTCGTAATGTTGTTGTTGTGCAATTCTTAGTCTTGTGCAATTGCCTCAAAATTAGTAAGTATAAGGCATATAACGGTGACAACATTTCATTTAACATTGAAAGAACTTTCATTAATCGAAGGCATAAAACATGAAAATAAATAAAGAGACCTATTCTATGATTACGATCTCCGTGCCTTCTTATTAACGAAGCATATGCGCCCCGCCGACCTCGCAAGCTTGAAATTCCAAAACATTTCCTCTTTGCGGTCCGTTGTCATCAACAAACGCCTTCCATCCTTGGCAAAGACGCTTGTATGCACCCACTTTATATTGCATATAGTAGGCGTGAGCATTGTGAAGAACAACCGCTTTCACGGTCATGGTTTGGAAGGAATTCGAAAGTATGGAAAGGAAATATGAAGTCATCCTTGTCCACGTATGATTTTGTTAACTTCTTCTCAAATGTTGTTAGGATGGTAGTCATTTTTGGTTTGAGGGGTTGAATGAGAATTAGTGGAAGAAGTATGATTTAATAAGAAGGCGATTTGGGTGAAGCATTAACCACCAACCACCTCACTTAAAGAAGCCAAAGGAAATGGTCAAAATCTTGAATTCTGAAAACAGAGTACAATGACTTCAAAAAGTGTACCAAGACTTGACCAAAACTGAACAAAATCAGTGCCATTCAACCCAACAATTAAGGCTAACAAAACTGCCAACAATTAAGGCTAAAGAACTAACGTTAAATGCAGTCACAACTGCATACCCATTGATCAAAAGAGAGTGACTTTACATAGACAAGAACTAACGTTAAAGTGCACACAATGCTAATTCAAGCGCGATCCTGTTGCTAATTCAAGTACGATACAAATGCCTAAAACAAACTTAAATGCATCATATCTACCAAAACACTACATATAGTTAAGGCAAAATACATCAAATCACAACTTAAATCGTACCCAAAATATAGATTTGATGTATTTTGCCTGTAGGTATCCCTAACCAAATGCAGTCACAGCTGCCTAAACAAAGTATTTAAAAAACTACATAAACAAATTCAAAAACATAATGCCTAAAAACAACAAGAGAGATAGAATGGTCAAATTCACAAGGCGTGCTGGTCTTGCTTTGGCTCATTTGTACTGCCTTTAGTCCTGGTTTGACTCTCGCTTTTTGTTCCTTCCTTGTTGAAGCCGCTCGGAGGTCATAGCTTGTCTTCCTTGCCATTTCACACCACCACTTGCTTTGTCGCCGTAGTTCATGTTGACAACCGCACTAGATTTGATGCTTCGAACCCTTTCACTAGGCAATCCAGTCGCTCAAATGAATAGAACTACTTGTTAGTGGTACTTAATTTCGAAAATGTTATTTAATTGTTAAACATAGAACAAGCTTTACATTGATGACAGCTTGCTCCACTTTGTGTGCAACACTCCCATTCCAACCATCTTTGGCCTTTTAGTAGCAAACTCTCTACAAATTATACCAAAATATTAGCAACTAGTTCAACACCGAACTGTATACGAAGAATGTGAAATTATTTACCTTTTCGCCTGATCCCTTTGGCCTACCCCTTCCTCTACCGATTGAGCCGGTGCCTTTCTCGGGGACGAGAACTTGAACTTTGGAGCACTTGCGGTTGCACTTGGGCCGCACTTACGCAGGCCCGAACTTGGGCCGCACTTGCAAAGACTTGCACTTGGCATCTTGCGGTGCACTTGGGCAGCACTTGCCGGACTTGCGCTTGGGCCAGCCGATTCTAGGATCTCTAAGACATTTCCTTTATTATGACCGGGGTATGACACTTACCGCATGTCATTTCAACCCCTTTTTGGGATGCTTTTCTTTTTTTGGATTCACTTGCCTCTTTCCTCCCTAACGATCTTAGGCCCGCTCGGCATCTTCCTCACTTCGGTGTGGTATAACAAAAGAGGATTTGTGGATGGTGGCCACATCTTCAAGTTTAGAACCGGTTGAATAAAGTAGCTATATGTCTTCATATAGGTATCTCTAGAATACCACTGAGAAATGTAATCCATTGGGTTCAACCTCTTGTGGTGAAGAGCAGCAATTGCATGAGGACATGGGATGCCTTTCAACATCCATGCTCTACAAGAACAAGTTTGTCTAGGCAGATCCACAATATGTCTAAAATGACCTTCAACAACCTCATATCCTGTATCAGAATTCCATTCAATCGCATTTCATAGACCTTGCGCATGCTCGTCGTAACTTTCAATGCCATTGGAGAAAAGTCATGAATCCAGCTGTCACAAAACTCCTAAATCCGTCCTATTCTCTTCATCATTTTGACTCTTATTTCTTCAAGCATAGTTATTACATAGATCTTGTGCCTTGCGACCCGTATCCAAGAGTTGAAACATTCAGCCATGTTGTTGTCTATAATGTCACACTTTGTGGTATATTTCATGTAAACCTTGCTCCACCTTTCGGGGTTGTAGTACATCAACTTATCAAGGCATTCTTCTCCCAACATTTCATGCGGTCTAAGTTCTCATTCAAATTCGAGACTCAAAAGTTGACTTTGCACACCTCTTAAGCAATTCTTCCTCTCAAGGCCTCTCGTATTTTTGGGACCAATTGGCTAAAACATGCCTAGCACACATTCTATGTTCAACATTCAAGTACCGCTTCTGTTATGGCACTTTCAAGACCCCTGTGAGGAATAAAAAATAGGCGGTTAGTAAAGTAAAAGAACATTAGGTGGTAAAGAGTTATGAAATGGAGTGAATTCAACACTTAAATCTTACTTCGCATATCCGTTATAATGACCATGTCCGTCCCATCTCAGTGAAGATCTTCCTTTAAAATTCGATAAACCAAGTCCAATTGTGCTTGTTCTCAACCTCGGCCTATCGCCTGTGCAAAGCCGGTGGCATCATCGATTGTTTCCATCTTTACAAACAGCAACAAGTAATTGACCTTTTGAGATTCCCTTAAAAAAAGCAACCATCCAAACCAATGCACTTCCTACAACCGGCTAAGTATGACTTCTTCATTGCATCAAAACATATGTAGAATCCTCTAAACATTTTTTTTCCACCTTCAAATGTCTCATCACTAAGCCTAACTACACATGTACTACCCGGATTTGATCTTAACAACTCATCCCTATAATCTAAAATCCTCCCAAACTCCAAAACATGGTCACCCCTCAACTCGCCTAAAACCTTGTTTCTTGCTCTTCTACACACAAGATTCTACCAACATAAAGATCCAACTCTTTCTTAATGAGAAACCGAACTCAAAAATCCTAATGTTTGGTTGTTCCTTTATTCTCTCATTATAGTGACTAGATAAGAATTTGGTATTGCAAAGCTTGTTCCTATTGGTAGGGTCACACGTACGTGAATTGGATTATAGGTCTTCACCACAAAGTTGTTAGTCCTAGAGTCAAGACTAGCAAATAAAAGCCAAGGACAACCTACACACCTAACCCTTACCCTTGTAGGTTCATTAATACATTTTTCAATGGCAACATGCTCATGGACTTCTGCATACTTGTAGCTATGATTCTAAATTCATTAACACTTCAAATTGGAGGCCCGTTTCCACACTATTTTCTTGGAGGTTTTATTAAACACAACTCTATTTGTCACCTTCCTTCTTTTTGCTTTTACTCTCTGTTCAACTACTCCTTCATCATCATCAGATATGTCATCTGGATCGGTCTAAGCGGAGCCTTCGTCGAGGGTAATAAGGCCTCATCACCGCCCAACTTACCTTCCATGGTGTCTCTCATTAGCACCTTGATTCATCATACCCACATCCGGCCCTTTTGGTCCCGAACCTAACTTAACGTGTTCGAGAACAGAGCTCTTTCACCCTCTTCCTTCTTTTTCTTTTTCAGCTCTCTCTTCCTCCCTAAAACCCCTTAGCTCCTCATCACATCACTCACTATGTACTTCTCCTTCATCAAACAATCCATCTAGGTATGAATCTAAATCACTACCGAGTTTCGGAAAAAGTAGGGTAGGATTTGATGCAAAACAGCCTAAAGAGAGTATTGGGGGCGTGGATTTGGTTCGATAGTAGTATTAGGGGCGGGATTTGATGCGACGAAGAGTATTAGAAGCAAGATTTGATTCAAAGTATTGTCGACGATTGGAGGAGTACAAGGGACGAACTTGGAGAGTTAGGTTGGAGAGGGCGATTTTGAGTTGGTTGAGGAGGTTCGTTCAATAGCTCTAAATCGAGATCAAATGCATCAAAGATGGAACACCACTACTCCCAAAGTCTTGACCGGTCACTTTATCAAAAGAAACATCTTTCCTCACTCCACATGGGTTACATATTCTAATAAGGGTGGGACCGCTGGGGCTCTTCAACCATGTGACACACAAAAGCCTCCAAAATATCCCCATCCCAAATACGACAACTCGGGTTGTATCCCTATCACATTTGATTCTACCAATACCACACTATCGACAAATTTAACATAAATGGTGCATTTATCGGGTCATACCCTAATTCTTTCACACAATCAAGCAATTCAAAGTAACAAAATCTATCTAAATCCATACGTGTAAATTCGGATTACTTGTCACCAACGTAGGGTTTTTTGCGGTCGTTAAATTACCACCATGGTAAAATCGCAAAGTAATCGATTCATAAGACATATTTCCACACGAAAACGGTACAAATACTTCAATTTCATAGTCAATGAAATACACAACAACCAAATTGACATTTACATTTTCAAGCATTTACCCAGTCATTTACACTGTAAATTTGTAGAAAAATTAAAGACGCAAAAAAAAACCCTAGTTCTAATCGCACAATACAGAAACAAAATGAGACAATGGACTAACCTTTTAGTAGCACGCCGATTTTTGTCCTCCAAACGTCAAAAAAAACCTAACTTGGAATCGTCCAAGTTCAGACAATCACCAACACTTCGATTAAAGGTTTACGATGAAGAAAAACTAAAAAACTGTATGAAATCCGACAATATTGAGCAGGTAAACTATAAAAATATATGATTTAGGATGAATATTGAACGATTTGTTGTTTGTCTTTTGTCGTTTGATTTTCTACATTTGGGCGTCTGATGTGTGTGGGTTTGGGTGGGTTAGGGTGATGAAACGGGTTTGGGGGTGTTAAAATGGGTATGGGGGTTAAAAATGGGTTTGGGTATTAAAATGGCTTAATTATGTTAAATATATTATTATGACGTGATTATAAAATAAATTAGTTCATTTAATACGTGGCTTCATCACAGGGCGAGTGTTGCCCCGACATTCAACGATTGGGAGTTTTGGTGCTGTCGAGGGTAGTTTAATTCAGTTTTACTAAGTTAAGGTGTGTAATAGGTCGTTAGTATAGTTTAGGTGTGATATCGACTTTTCGGGTATAGTTCGGGGGGTTTTGATGTCTTTTGCCAATTTTGTGAATAATGAATTCGTGTATGTCGAAGTAGCAAGTAAAGAGGGGAACCTGTAAGTTATTTGGTGGGTTGAGTGATTCCTACGGTTACACCTTTAGCGATTTGTAATAGTGGTTGCCGGGAGAATGGAGAAGAAGAAAGAGGTGATCCGATTGGAGCGGGAGTCTGTTATTCCAGTCCTCAAACCCAGGCTCATCATGGCCCTCGCCGACCTTGTAGGTAATTCTCTTTCCCCCTTTTATCCACATAATATTCCTTCTTTTTCTAAGACCACAATTTCAGAACAAATCAACTCAAAAGTTCACCACTTTTCTCTTGAATTCTAACAATGGACATTTTACTTTTTGCTCAATTTCTAACTTGTTGGACAAAATATGGGGTTCTCTCTAACCAGGACTTCTCTAAATGTTACACTTCCCTTACATGCTCCCACGACCATATATACTCTAATCTACCTACAAAGGCTTCATCTTTTCAACAAGTCCTACAAATTGTAAGTCTTTAGAAACAACTTCCTTCTTTGTGATTTTTTTCGATAGGTAAGTAGAATATCTTATTCACAGTTAAAACAATAAGTTAGTTTTGGACAAATCAAATGGCGGGGAGGCTCCTGATCAAAAGAAGGAGGGCTCCTGTACACCCTCCATGTTGATTTTACGCAGACACTTTGTGGATCGAAATCCCAAAAAGATTTCAAACTCTTTCTCTACTCTATAAGTTTTGACATCTTTTATGTTAGAGCTTTTAACACAAATGTTATGTTTTTCCTTCTAGATACGCGTTAATCATGTCTGCGTCTATGCAGCTTATTTCTTTTCCTTCTTAAATTTAAAATTATTCTCATTACTACCTTTCTGAAATCTGATTATTGCATAATGTTGCTTGAATCTCTGTGGTTCTTATTCTATTTAGTGATTAGTGATTTTTATGATTGATTATTCAAGTGAAAGTTTTTTTCTTGAGGTTCTAATGATCCCACCTTCCTCCTTGCCCAGAACATAGTTCTGACCGGGCTGAATTTCTGAAGCTATGCAAGAGAGTTGAGTACACAATTCATGCTTGGTATCTTCTACAGTTTGAGGATCTCATGGTAATATAATTTTATGTTGCTTTTCATTTGATCAAATATGCTTTCGCAACCATTTTACTGCTAATGATATGATTTGCTGATGTTGATATTGTGATTACAGCAATTATACTCCTTGTTTGATCCTGTGAACGGGGCTAAAAAATTGGAGCAGCAGAAGTTATCTCCAGATGAAATTGACATTCTTGAACAGAATTTTTTGACATATTTGTTTAAGGTAAAAAAGATGCAGCTTCTTTTAAAGTTTTTCCTCTCTGGTATCTGAGCTAGCTATATGAGCTGTTTAGTTCATAATATAACATGCAAGCCCAAATTGCCTAGTCAGTGTACTTGAGAGGTAGAGACTTGAGTTCTCATCCATTGGCCCTCAAACATTCAACTGGCCCAGGTGTCACTCATAACATATGAACTGAAATCTGGATATCACATGGCAGTCGGGATTTCTTTTGAGCAACTTCAAATGAAAGCATTTCCATTAGATAAAAGAGGACTTCTCGAGTTTAAAGATAGTAAATCTTTTAGCACTAAATTTTTTTTCCTAGAAATTTTTTCTCCGCAAGAACAGGGTTGGCATATCTTTGCTAAACACTTTGAACAACACATTCTTCTATGAAGGATTTGGAAGTTGATTGAATCTATTCCTCATTTTGTCTGGCCGTTGACTGATCTAAAAAGCTTGAATAAGAGAGTCGGAAACATGGAAGGAGGTGGAGGCTACATCTTCATCTCAAGAACACGCCACTAACTCTGACGATAGGGGAAGTCCGTCATCCATCTCATTCTTTCCGACTCTCTAGTGACCACTGCCAGCTGCTATAATCTATTGTATCCGCATATCTTTAGTCATGATATTAGTGTTTCATTTATTATTTATAAAAATTCCAATCTCATATGTGTGTCTGTGTGTATATATAGAATCTACATTTGTTTATACAAAGATATCTCTGTGTGTGTGTGTCAGTATGTGCGTACCCATGGCCCAGCAGTTCACCAAAAAAGGGAAGTTAGAATACTTTGGATCTACAACCCTCTATGGAGGGGCCCGACCTTTACGGACCTTCAAGTGGAAACCCCACTTGAGGACAAAATGTGCTATCCTCTCTTCGCTGACCCTAGAAAAAATAGGAAGACAACCAGTGAGGTGAACATAAGAGGTCAAGGTTTTTGTCTTCAGGGAGTGGGAGTTTCTTCTTCCCCCATTTTTCCATTTCTCTTCTTCTTTGTTTCACATGTTTCCCATGTGCAAAATTGAATGGAAGGTTTTTGTCTTCAGGGAGTGGGAGTTTCTTCTTCCTCCATTTTTCCATTTATCTTCCTTCTTTGTTTTACTTAACACATGTTTCCCATGTGCAGAATTGAATGGAAGGGGATATTCCTGTGTTTCAATCACGGGGGGGGGGGGGGGCAATATATTAGTTCATTTATATAGGAGTGCATTTGATGGGGTGGTGCAAGATTTTGTAAAGTTGCAAAGTAGTGTGTTATCTCTAGTTTCTTTTTGGTGTACTTATGAGGTCCCTATTTGTATAGAGGATTGAATCTCTTTTGTTGAGAATCATATTTTGGTGTAGATTTTCTTCTTTTGGTATACGGCTTGTATACGGGGACTTCCCCATTTGTTAATAAAATACTTACCTTACCAGAAAAAAAATAAAAAATTAATTCATTTATCTCTAAAGCCGTTTCTCATTAGTTTGCACTTCATTCTCTTGCTATTGAGACCAAGCTTGTAATGGATTTTTAAATTTGCAACAAGCTCGAAGAGCAGTGAATTCTGAACGTTTCTCCATATCTAGCTGGAGGATTAAGGGAAAATGGGGATGAAATTTGTGTTTTTGCGTGCCCTTATTTGATTCTGCAGTTTCTATCTTCATTTCTCTTATGCTGATGCAGATTATGGACAAAAGTAACTTTAAAATAGCGAGTGATGAAGAGATTGATGTTGCACATTCAGGGCAGTATCTTCTAAATCTTCCAATCACTGTTGATGAATCTAAGGTCTTTACCCAGCTGCTTCCACATATAATTTGGTTCCAACGATTATTGGCTCTCTTGATATAGTTTCTTTTTGGCATGTTGACTTTGCGATTCACTCTACCTTATCCTGGATGCAGCTTGACAAAAAACTTTTAAAGAAGTATTTTGCAGAGCATCCTCATGAGAGCCTTCCAGAGTTTGCTGATAAGGTATCACTCTTACTGTAGCTTCAAGTTACCATTTACTTTGAGGCGTTTACTTTTGCTGGAATGTTTGGTATGGAGTTAACGGCTCCCCGGATGCTCGGTCTACAAGTGTAGTTTCTGGTTATATTTATTACATTTTCACCAAATTGAACATTTCCCAATTTGTTTCTTGTTGGTGCCTTAAATTGTTGGGAATTCAAGAATGTGACCTGGTTCCTTGATATCCACATATGGTTTCCATTTGTTTCCCTACCTCTGCCTTGCTTTGCAACAGTTATGGTCGGCTTTTAAAGTGTGTGCATCACCTCTACCTCCACATGTGATGCTCTGAAACTACCATTTCCATCAATAGGAGATCTTGACATCCAGTAGATTGGGTGTCGCGATGTTCATTACTGCCCCTTGATTTTTGGCTGAAGGAATTTGCACTCAGATCAAAACACGAACAAAAGTTTACGACCATTTAATTCGAGTAACTTTAGTGTTATATTGTGCTTACTGGCCTTTTCTTCTTTTTCTTTGTGTGGAAGATAATTTTTATTCAAAAAGAAGATAAATTTTGCAATCAATGGTTCAAAATAGTGTGTTACGAGTTACAAGTGAGGACAAACTGGGATCTTTTACCCTCTTGTCTTCTTGCTTGTTTTTATAAGATTGATCATCATTTAAGGGCTGCTCCTCAAATCTGTAATAATGCGCACAAGCAATTAACAAAGGTAAACAGTGACCTGTCTATTTCTTTGAATCTGCAAACCATATCATGGATGGACATGGATATATTTGGCTGTTCAACTTATATGGTATATCAATGTTTTACCTAGTCCTGAAACTTATTAGTTATATCAACGTGTAGTATGTATGTATGCTTCCCTTAAGTCAATTTTATTGTCGTTTCCTGATCTGATTTGAATTGTATGTAGTGCCACCATGTTATTGTCCATTTTTGTCCATTTTATATGCAGTATCATCTGTATTATCCCTTCTCAAGGGGAAAGGATGAGAGTGAACAGTTTTGATCATGCCACTGAATCTCTTTACACATACTTTTTCTTTTCCAGTATGTAATCTTTCGTCGCGGCATTGGAATTGATAAGACTACTGATTATTTTTTCTTGGAAAAAGTGGACATGATTATTGCACGCACTTGGGGATGGATTTTGAGAAAAACAAGGTGTGGCTTTTAGATACCAAAAAAGAGTATGGTAAACCTGTTTACTGTTTGCATTGTACTCAAAATGAATTTTCCTATCTCTCTGAACCCTTCTGATAGACTGTTTTCGAGGAGATCAAATTCACGGCGCAAAATGGATCCAAAAAAGGATGATGAGATCATCAGTGAAGCAGAAGATCAGGAATTATATGTTGAACGTATCCGCATTGAAAATATGGAACTCAGGTCTAATAAGTGTTTTTTTGTGGTCTGTATCTATATTCTTTGCATAAACTGATATACTGCTTTAGAAAGTTCATAAGGCACTTTTGTGTCTTGTGAATCTTTTTTTCAATAAGTTTCATTAACCGCCGACTGGTATATTTACATCATGAGACGTATTACGTCATGCATTATGGAGAGTAGAGATGATCCAATTGTCTTGTAGGAGCTGATATTAAGATTTCAATGGCTAAGGATAGGTCTCTTGGATTTGTTGCAAAGGGACTATGTTTCCTGTATTAAAATTCTATTGACCCCCACAACTCTGTATTAACAAATGGAATCTGTCATGAGATGGACAGGGCATAGCTATGAAAAAGTTGTCATTTTTCTTCTTCGAGTGTTTTTGTTCCTTGGTTATAAAGCAGTTGAGCATTGTGGTGTATTATTTTGTCTCTGCTACAGATTGTTCATTTGTCTGTCTAATTGGACCTGATTTAGCGATGAACTGTAATCGTTTTTGCACTGACTTTTGTCCTTTTATACCAACTAGTCTTCGTAATTCCAGGACTAAAAAAATTTCCTTGCATCAAGTGAGAGAGTAGAGGCCAGGATCATATTGATAGCCAACTAGGAATACATATGAAAATAGTAGGGATCACTTCTAACTGACGTTGATAATGCCTCCATCCTTTTTGACCTCTACTAACTGAGTGACGACTTGGATAGCCCATTCTATCCGATGATTAAGACTAAAACATGATATCCAAGGCCTTATTTATTCAGGGAAATTGAGGGCTACCAAGGGCAAAGCATTTAAGCCTTCAAACAAAAATCTTTAAGGATATGGTTGAATAACCTAGAACCAGTATAACCCCTCCCAAACCACGCATAACGAATGCGTGAAAGGTTCATTCTCTGTTCTTGGATTTACACATATTTTCTTTGTTGTCCCTTTTTTTGGGGGCCGTCTTTTACCCTTTTACAGACTAAAATGACTCGACATGCTAGAGAGTGGGCCTAGAATAGAGAGTTAGCTCAACAGGCTAAAGAGGAGCAAAGTTATAATGGCTTGACAGGATGACTCGAGTGACATTAATAATTATGAATTAAAATGCCACTAGCATTAACAATGTTTGCTTCCTCCTTTGTGCTCCTGTTACTTATTACCGAGTTTTGCTTTTTCTATTGTCTGAATCCAGTTTACGTAGTCTGCTGAGCAAGATAACAATTCAAGAACCTACTTTTGACAGGATAATTGTCGTCTACAGGTACAAATTCACTTTCTTTGTGGAAATATTTTTAAATATAAAGTTTAGTAATTTGGTTGAAGCCCATTTTCTGCACAAAAAATGCTCGTGTTTATCAGATAGCTAAGTTGTTGAAATAAGTTCTTTCGCCCCTGGTTCCTTTATTTTTCACTTGTTGTACACTGTTGTGTTGTTTGAATAATGGATTCAATCTGTAATTATGCAGAAGAGCTGGTACCTCAACAAATTCGGACCGAGGAATTTATGTGAAGCATTTCAGACACATTCCAATGGCTGACCTGGAAATTGTCCTTGTATGATTTTTTTGTTTTCTTTCGGCCTACTAATTCTGTACTATGTGTACTTCTTCTCTGGGGGACTGAGCTTCTTATAAACTGTTACATCTTGATGATTCTTTCTCTTTCTTTTTTAGCCAGAGAAAAAGAATCCCGGTTTAACTCCAATGGATTGGGTCAAATTCCTTGTGTCTGCTATAGTTGGTCTGGTTAGTTATTTTACCTTGGGATTTGACTGCTTGACTATTCTTGTCCCTTTAGAATTATGTTTTGAATTCAGGTACTCTTTCATTCTTTCAGGTTGCTGTTGTGAGTTCGCTTGAATTGCCTAAAGCTGATATATGGGTCATGTTTGCTATCCTCTCCACAGTGATAGGCTATTGTGCAAAGACATACTTCACGTTAAGTATTCTGTTGATCGCAGTACTCTCTGTATCAATATTATAAATAAACAAAGTTTTATCTGTCCCAGTGCTTGCATATCGTTTTATTCTTAGTTGCTGACTGTATTCTGTACTTCAAATCTTTCTTCACTTGTATTTTGTTCAAGGGACTTCAACATCATGAACTTAGTTGTGTAGTCAGCCCACCTTTCTAATGTTCATCCTCTTTTTGAATGGATTGCCCTAAATTGTGCATCTTGTCATGCCGAGATACCGGTTTTATACGTTGAATGCCGCAGATGATTGGGAAGAACGTAGCAAATTACTAAGAACATCTTCAAGCTGGTATTTCAATGGAGCTGATTTCCTTGACTTGCATGCAGGTTTCAACAAAATATGGCTACATATCAAAACTTGATTACACAGTCAATGTATGATAAACAGCTAGATAGTGGAAGGGGTACTCTTCTACATTTGTGCGATGATGTGATTCAGCAAGAAGTATGTAGCTTCTGTCTTCTTTTCCCCTTCAAATGCTTTTCCATTCGATCATATGAATTTCCAGTAATATTGTAACCTACCTCCTTTCCCCGGGGAAAAAAGGATAATAGAGCTGAAAATAAGCTTTTCTTTTATCGGAAACAGCCTCCCTACCTTCCAAGGTAGGGGTAAGGTCTGCGTACACTCTACCCTCCCCAGACCTCACCTTGTGGGATTATACTGGGTATGTTGTTGTTGTTGTAGTGATATGGAAGCAGTCTAACATAATTAACGAGATTCATATACTTCAATATTAACTTATTTATACTGGAGCAACGAAAAGAAAGAATAACATATGATGGTCATCTTGATTTCATACGACAGACTAAAGATACAATTATGAACTCAAAGAAATGGAAGGAAGATATTTGTGATATTGATGTGCCATTGTAGGAATCTCAGAAATGTTTAAATATATTCTCAAGGTTCCTACTTTTAATGAATATTATTGGTTGGTAATTTGAGTCTGCATTTAGTACTGAATGTAGCTACTGATTCTGATACTCAAAATGTTCTATAGTTTAGTTGAACAAGTTACAGCTGCCAGCTGGTGCTTACGGTGTCTATGTCAATTTTGCAGGTAAAGGAAGTGATTATATCATTTTTCATTTTGATGGAACAGGGTAAAGCTACTTTGGAGGTATACAATACTTGTATCTCTCTGCATGTTTGGCATTCGTATGAGTTTTATCTTGTGCTTCCCTTGATGCATGCTTCCATGGGGTCCATCCATTATTGTGCTACTAACATAACCCTCCATTATTCTGAGTGATGGTATAGGATCTTGATCTGCGGTGTGAGGAGTTACTGAAAGAAGAGTTCGGTGTAAGCTGTAATTTTGATGTAGACGATGCTATTCAGAAGCTAGATAAACTAGGCATTGTTGCTCGGGTAAGATTGGTCTTCCATGCCTTTTGCTTTCTGTTCTTTTCAACCTAGTAACTTTCTATTCTTGCAAGCTTGCCTTGCTGCCAGATATTTAGATACAGACACTAATATGAGAATGAAATATAGAAATCTGCCACTCACTGTATATGCACACAAGTAAGAGGCAAGATTAAACCACTTGAAAAAAGTTTATGGATCTCTGTATTTGGACCATACCAAACTCGGACAAGCCATTTGTTTCCTATTGCTTGCTCATTTTTTTGCTGACTAGATGATACTTACCACACACCAGGTATATCTTCTTAGAAAATTTAACCGCTTTTAAGTTTTAACCGGTGAATGTTTTAAACATCATCCTTTGGAATGGCAAGATTGAGCTAGTTGGTAGACCCTCTTTAAGGAAAAGACCAAGGATCTCTGCAGGAATCTTTATTTACTCTCCAGTTTTAAACCACTAATTTACTGGAAGTCTGAAAACTTGTAAAGAGAAACTCCTCTTGGTCATTAGAAGCATTACAACCAAGATGGCGTTTCCCACAGGTAGATAGAATAAGATACTCTACTAATAGCCTTCCTTTTTTTAATGACCGGGTTGAACGATTCAGTTAGTTTAATAAGAAAATGAGCATTCTCTATTGATATATTTGGGAAGCCCTGAAAACTCCTTTCCAATATGAAAGTGGATATTGTACAAATTCTACACTGATGAGACTGGAGTATGCCTGCCTGATGCATCCAGGAAAATGTGAAAGTTTACCTTCGTTGAACAGGATGTAAAATAATCGTTGACACATTTAGATTTTTGGATGAAGAGGTTCTATGTAGAAAAGTATTATGGTCTATTTTGGGCCTTTGAGTGCTGAGCGCAAATAAACGTGGCTTTAGCGAAGAAATGTGCTACAATTAGACAAAATGTATGAAGTTAAAATCATGCTGAAGTTCAAAAACCATTTTAAATTTCTTATAGACATAAAGGGGCTATTTATGTTTTTCATGACTAATTTTCTTATAATAAATTTCTAATTTTGTATTCCAAATCACCAAAAAGTCATTATGTTTTGTTAGTAAAAGTTAGTATATCACTTCGCAAGACGGAACAGGGATCCCCCTTAGCATCTGTTCGATTGTGCTCACCTATATTCAGTGTCTAGTGTTGGCCTCTTGAAGACAGGGCCCATTGGCCATGAGGCACATGGATTGGTGCTTGCACTAAAGCACTAAGTGAGGCGAAACGCCCTACTTGGGCTTCAGTCACTATCATAATTTTGAGCGAGCCTCTAACAATATGGATTTATTGGAAGCTGGAACATTAAATATATTTTAGGAAAATTAGTCCTTTTCTGATATTGGTTACCAGAAAATGTTTTTCAGGGAAAACAGTTTTCACCAAACCCCCACTCAACTTTTAACTTAATATCATTCTGCTTACCAACATTTAGACATTATTTTTAATTTTAATGCTAGTAAGTTCATGAAAACACTACCCCGTATGCTAACATTACTATCAATCTTTGATAAATGCTTTCCAGAAAATATTTTTTACTCACCAACCAAACACTAGAAATTTGTGCCAGAAGATGACTTACTTTTAGGAAGATGTCTTCCTACGACGCTACTTCTCATTTTCTTAAGAGATCCATTAAACAGCATATAAAAGCAAGGTAACTTAAATGTTACCTTCTAAAAAAACAAAACAAAAAAAAGTGAGGTGACTTAAGTTTAACAACTGTTGATAAGATTAGAGAACACAGATCTAATCATTTATGGAGATATAAGGAAATAATCATTTTCCCAACTTGGAGAATGAACAAGTTATTGTGCTATAGGCTGGGATCTGGGGAAGTATGCATCAAATATACTCACTACGATGCATCAAATATACTTACGTAAGTAGTATGATAAGTCCCTTTCTTGTTGGCTATTGAAGTCTATTGCTACCATAAGTTATCCTGAAGTGAATTTTTCTATGTTTCTCTGGCCTCTAATATATTCTGTTCCCAATTCAGGACACAATTGGACGTTATTATTGTGTTGGTCTCAAGCGTGCAAATGAGATAATTGGGACGACCACAGAGGAGCTTGTCCTCAAAGCAAAACAGGGTGCCGTTTCTTCTTGATGTTATATGCCGGATGATTAGCTTTTCTTTTCTTTGTTTCTCCTCCTTTTGGCTTTTAAGAAAAATTTGATAACCACACATGAGGTGTTGTCATGCTTTTTTATTCATTAGAAATCTTGGATGCTGCTACAGTTTCTTGGGCTTTCAATGTCATATTCACTGTTGAAAGAGTGAAGTGAATGCGGAAGCTCATGGATGAGCTGTATAGAATTCATGGCGCAATGCCTGAACTCTAGGCCTAGAAGTCCTTCTTGTGCTTTTATAAATGGAAAATGTTGGATTAGGGAAGGTGAGCCAGGTGATGGGAAAGTATTTTCATGGGCGTGCCCCGTTGAAGGTGATCCTAAAACACTGACGTTTTGGCTCCAACTTTAATAAGAACAAATTCCGTTTCCATCGTCATCATGATTCTTCTAGAAGCAGAGATAATAAAGAACATCTCCTACAACAGTGTGCTTCCTTCAACAAAGTGAAGCTCGAGAGGAGAAAATGGAAAGAGGGGTGTGTGGCACTCGGACAAGTGGGGGGGAAAAAAATCATATTTCTCTTCCATTGACATTGGTTTTTGTTAAATGACATTTAATACCATGAAGAGAGAAGTGAAGTGAACAAGACGTGCCTTCTGGAAACCGAAACTATGAGAAGCTCTTCCTCAACTATTTGACCTTTCCTCACATGCCACCGCTGCCTACTATATAAACTATTCAACTTAGATACTCTCGCTTCTTCTTCCACACTGGGTTCTCGATTGGTATACTCCTTGCTGGAGTTATCATCTTAATCATTGTGAAATACTAGTAATCTAGCTTACAAGGCAGGCCTTGCTCTAATGGGCGAGCTTAAGATTGAATATGGAATATCAAACAAGAAGATCAAAAAATCACGCCAGAAAATCTTTATCTATTATCAACAAATAATTGCTATCACAAGGTTTCCAGTACATTTATCGGATGAAAAGAATAAAAGAAAAAACACAGCTGTCATTTTTCTTTTTTTACAGTTTACAAACAGCTGGACGCGTCTCTTTCCAATCTGGTGTTTCTGTAAATAATCTGACAAATCACACAAACAAAAGAATAAATACAACCAAGAAGCTTAATCCCACTTCATCTTATTTTGAAGCCCGAAAAAGTTGGCTTCCGAGAGTCACAACTGGAGTTCCTTCTCCCATGATTGTTGTCAAGCTCATTTCTTTCTCCAGTATCCGATCCAGTTCCATCACCACATAACTCATGGTAGGCCGCCTTTCACTCGAAGGGTCCACGCACCGGACAGTCAATTGCATGAACTCTTCCATGCCTTCTGTGGTGAAGCTATTACCCAATCTTTGATCAATGATGGCAGATATGTTTCCAGAATCTTGATAATTCTCCACCTGAAATGAGAAAAATACTCCATTAGCAACTGCATAACTAGTTGCATTCACTCAGCGGCTTAAATTATTTCAGTGCACATAGCATTGGTCATTAATTGATTGTCTGTTGGGGCCCCAATATCCTTGTCAATATATTTGAGAAAAAGCAGTCTTTATGCATCAGCTAGGTCTGAGAAGGGTATACCCATTCAACTATGTTTACATTCAAATCGGAAGATAGCAAATCCATTGCTTCACGGCCGCTAACTAGCTCCAGGAGAAATATACCAAAACTGTAGGCATCGCTTTTCTCAGAAAATCGTCGGAACTCTCTAACCCTACAGAATAATGAGAAAAAGTCACATTGGATCTTCACATCAATCATATACCTGCTGAGCCACTAGGGAGAACAGAATGAAACGAAAGATGTTCTGAAAAATAAACACTAAGAAGCAAGAGGACTACTCGGGAGCAAGAAATATTTCATCAGCAGCCACTTGAGAAGATGGACCTGCAACCTCAAATCTTCCAAGAAAATTGCGTACTCCTGCATCTGCAACTTTAGCTATGAAATTTTCATCCACAAGAACATTTCCTGTCTTAAAGTCTTTATGAATCAAGCGGGGACTTAGTGAGTGAAGATGAGCAAGACCTGCATATATATATATATTGAGCGAGAGGAAGCATAAGAACCAATATTGTAAAAGTATTTCAACTCAAAGTAGCTGATGCAGGGCCCTTAAGTACTGTGAAAGCTTATCTTTGCCAGACCACTACTAGGACGGGCATAGTTCTTTTTCTAAACAAAAGATAAACCACTACCAGGGGAGCCAAAATGCTCACTGATTTTGCAGAGGATCACCTTTAGCTGCCCCTAGAGCTATAGAAAGCCTATGCTTGAACTCTAGTTTCTCTTGTGTAACATGACCGCCGCCTACAAGAAAAACCCATGAAATGAAGATCAAACAGAAAAATACACTGCACCTTACAAAAAGTTCACAACAGTTTCTAAGTGGCTTGAAGTCGAAACCGAGCAAAAAGCAAGACAGTTTGGAATAACAAAGAGGGATTAATTTGTTTGCTGTGAGTGTGTGTGTTTGTTTTGGGGAGGGGGTGGGGAAGAGGTGAAGGGAAACTTGGAAAATTCAGGTCTTCTCCACAATGTACTGAAATCAAACTATTACAGAAGATGAGGCAACTCACTGAATAGTCAAAATTTGTCTGGGACTCAATATTGGTAAAGAAAATATATAAAATGGAAAGGGATGAAACAGAAGTTCTAGTAGAAAGATCATTACCATATAAGTGAATGGATACACTTCCATTCGGTATGTACTCATAGACAAGAATCTGCTGATCATTTTCCTGGCAGTATCCTAAGAGGGTGACTAAGTTCCGGTGCTGAATAGATGAGAGATAGCGAACCTGATAGGAGATAGAGTCTGAATACATCAAACCATAAACAACGAACACATAGTCATAAGAAAAATCATAAGTCATTTTCTGATACACCTACAACTGATGAGAGTGGCAATTATAGTCTGCTACTTATGTATATAATCGTTGATTCATCAGCATACCAACTTAATACTTACCACCTGTAGATCTTCCAAGTATATTGGATATATGATATTGGTAGGGAAAAGAATTAGGGCCCCAGCAACAACCCAAAAGATGATGAAATGATGACAAACATGTGATAACAGGAGATAAATTACATGCCAGGGGTATTGGTCCATACATGCCAGGGGTATTGGCCCATGGTGTTCAGCTTACTTGCATTGTAGACTCCAATTCATGGCCAAGAGGATAGATATCCGAGTAACGGGGATCTGTTTCTAGGGGTATTCTATCAATTTCTTTCCATTTGTTTCTCTTTAACTTTTTTTCATGAAGTAAAATTTAGTTGATGTGGGTAGAAACAGGCCTGTACAAAAGAAGAAAACAGAAGTAAAGATTGTAAACAAAAAGATGATTCTCCACAAAGAGAACTCAATCGTCTACCGTAATTGGAATCTCGGAGATTCTCAAAAAGTTTAAAGAACTCAATTTTTCCATTTGTATCAGTTGAAAACTTGAAATATGTTCCAATTTGATTCAATTTAAGTGAATCATAAATCATAAGTTCGAACTTTAGAAGTAATATCAAATACCATGACAACCCAGGAATTAAAGTGTGCCTCTGACACTATTAATGGTTGCATATTCAATTGAGCACGTGACAGGGTTATTTGTACCTAAGCTCGAAAAAATTCTTTACATTAATCTAGTCTTCTCCATTTCACGGGGAATGGGTGAAGAGAAGTTTCTATGTTACTAAGAATGCATTGTCATGATAACTTAATTTGTCCAGCAAAATACTTAGGACTCCCCATGTCAGCAAGAATGGAATCAAATAACATTGAGACACACTTCATTCCCCACAACTATTTTTCTCAGAAATGGACCTTGGGCCTAACTCAACCCCAAAAGCTAGCCC
The DNA here is from genome assembly GCF_029784015.1 of Lycium ferocissimum. NCBI lineage: Eukaryota > Viridiplantae > Streptophyta > Magnoliopsida > Solanales > Solanaceae > Lycium > Lycium ferocissimum. The sequence goes on from NC_081343.1 coordinate 71,650,584, forward strand.
ATAGGGGGGAGGATTGCCCAAGACCATATAAGGAGACCTCCCATCGCTAAGTCAGCCAATGTGGAACTCTACATCTCCCCACACACCCAGGACTGGACATCTGGAGCGTGGACAATTTAAGATGGGAGACCATCATCGGTAAATAATGATTGGGATAGGTCTGACTCTGATACCACGTTAAATGGACCTTGGGCCTAACGTAACCCCAAAAGTTAGCTCATGAGGGGAGGATTTCCCAAGACCATATAAAGAGACCTCCTATCCCTAAAAGAGCCGATGTGGAACTCACCAGTGACTACATTATTTACCTTATAAAAAAAACAGTGACTACATAACCCACTTTTTTTTTTTTTTTCCTTTTCCAATTGCCAGTTGTGCAATGCAAAACTATCAATCTATGACCCAGCATAACCCCTAGGTCCCTTCGACCATTGCAGACACAATCATAAAAAGGAGAGAGGTAAAGACTTCACCATTGATTGCCTTCAAGTTTCGTTTCATCCTCCTAATATCCAGGTTCAGCAAGATGTTCCTTTAAGTTAAAGCCGAAGGGACTAAAATGTTGTGTAAGTAAGTTTCCGTGTAAAACACAATGGAGCAAAAAACCCAAACCCGTCAGCCCATCTCAGTTGAAGCTTGGACTTGCCATGCCTTATTCCCATCATGTTGATCACATACAGAAGAGTGGTCCAAGGGAAGCAGCTAAAAGATGCTTCAAATATAACAGAAAAGTTGCTTGCTTCTCTTGTGTTTGGATTAAATTTTTAAGGAGACTATTCAGGTAAAAGGATTTGGGCTAAGAGGCGCAAAACATAATTCTCAAATTGGAAGGTGTCATTGACAACTTAAAAGGGTTTGTCGGTGGTTGATGACAGTTTAGGAAAGAGACAAAGCAATCATATAATAGCATGATTGGGAGAAAAGTAATAAATATTTTTACTTGATGATATTGACACAAGGTAATCGGCAATAGCTCAAAGATTTTACCATCAAGAGGCCAGATATTAGCTTGATCTCCTACAGTCCAGTTAGAATCTGAGATGTAATTTGTTACCAGAATGTGATCCTTGATGCAGTTTGAACTTAGAAAACTGAGAGAAATTAGACAGACAAGTAGATGTGGATAGTTGGTCACTGCCTCTTAGAATATGTAGAGAATGTATCAAGATCCATATATTTTTAGATTCATTGAACTCAAGTAAGGAAAATCTTACAAAATATTCTATAGGATATCTTTAAGATTTTTTTTTTTTGATCAAGTAATAATTTTCATATAAATAGAGAATAAAGGATAGCAGGATATTCTGTATTTAGTTATAAAATATCTAATTACCCTTTTTTTTTTTTTTTTGAAAACTGGTAATGTTAAATTACCTTGTTAGCATTGAAATTGAATATCTACCATATTGTGCGTAGCATGTGACTCCTAATAAGGAGCATCTTTTGTACATTGTTACTTAATCAAGTCAATAAGAAGTTTTTCTTTTCACACGGTAACAGAACCTCTAAGATCTGAGTCGAGACGCAAATAGCTTTCATAACCGACGAGCAGTGCAGGCCAATGTGCTGCGCTCATCCCGTCCTTATTTCTCCTTTTCTTTTTCCTCTTGGTGTCTGGCACCGCTTGTCTTTCCAGCAACCAGTGCCGCAACCATTCATGCATTCCTCCTCTATGGCATCGTTCAGGCGTTGCTCCTTTCTATAAGATCATTAAAGCAACATTCATATGTCCAGTGACCATACATTTTTTATTTTTTTATTTTATACTTATCAAAAAAAAAAAAAAAAATGTCCGGTGACCGGCGCTGATCTACGCGACTGATGCCCTCCTCTAATTTCTTCTCCCAATGTTCTGCCAATTCCAGTTGTGCTAACAATGTCCTCGAGATCATAACACCTTCTCTCTTTTCAATGATTAAGAATAGGTTCCTTTCTGTATGTAGTGCAAGAAGCACTTTCTTTCGTGATGAAGTTATCAACAACTTTCTGGAGGATTAGTTCCAACATCGCTTTCTTTTTAGTGATTGTGCATCATTCCAGCGTGATTTCAAAGTCTATTCTCTATGTTTACAAAATAAGCAAACTCAAGTTAGCTTCCCAACTTTGAGATTGGAGGGGCCTAAGGAATATCAAGAGAATATGTTGGAGCTTTCCGATATTCAAAGATGATTGCTTGCGCGCCCGCCCCCTCTTTCCACATTTATGTAGTCTAGTTGAAGTGTGTATGGATGATTGGATGTCGTTTGTAGAAACCCATATCTTTCTGTAGGTTTTCTATTCTTTGGGTAAACTTCTTATATTCGGGTTTTCCATGTCCAAACTTGTTAATAAAACTATTACCTTATCAAAAAAAAAAAAAAAGAAGTCTAGCTGAAGTGAAATTTTGTCTCACCATCAATTTCACTTTGCTAAGAGGAACATCTGAGCTTTTTCCTAGTGTAATTGGATGCCCTTGAGTTCGGGAATTTCTGCACCAATATGAATCTAAGAGCGAAAATAGGTTGGGTAATGAGTGCGGTAAGTAAACCTCCAAAAATATTTCATTCAATAAGACAAGTTATACAGGCATGAAAACGCCAAGCTCTTCGGGAGGTAAGCTGCTGGATTTAGTGCCATTTGTCTGTCAATTATAGCAAATAACTTTTCAACCATTTTGGTCACTCAGGCTCTAGTTAAAGGATTACTCTTGCCACTTCTTAGGACGATGAACAAAAATTTGGATAGGCTCAAAGGGACCAGTATGCTTTAAAAAAAAAATCTCAAATAATATGTGCAGTACTTCCCATAAGATGTACATAGGTACTATTACCTCATCAATAAACTCCGGACTAGGGCCGGCAGATCGCCTTTTTATTACTACAAGCATACCATCATGAAGCAATCCCTTGTACACCTCCCCAAATTTTCCTTGGCCAATCAAACTCTTGTCACTAAAACCTTTTGTCGCGGAAGACAATTCTTCTATCCGGAAGCGTCTGGCATCTCGTAAGGTCAATTCAACCCCAGCAGTTTTTCCAACTGCAAGTCATCCAGATACTTGAGGAAGTGATCTTAATAAACATGAAATGTTTCGACTTAAATTAAGAAATGAGATATGACCTTGAACAGATGGATCAGAAGATCCTGTCTCAGAAGTTCTTGAAATGCTCCTTTTATGAAGAATACAGAAGCATAAAATGACAAGCACAATCACCACTAATGCCACGGCTCCTGCAGCACCTCCTACAATTGCTGCAAGAGTCCTTGACATTTGGCGACCACTTCAGCTGCAAAGGCGACTACTTTTGGGATATATATTTTGACACATTGAAGCTGAAATATGAAGGATGTTAGCTGATGAATGAGCAAAGGAAGGAATAATAACATTGTACTTGTTTGAAGGTAACAAATCAGAGGTGCATGTAGTTATATTAGGTAATCGCAAACACTATTTGTAGAGAACCTTTGTACAGTGTAAGCAGCATAGATTGGAGGACAGTAGAAAAGCATATGGTAGAGGAGAGTGATAAAACCTAATGGTCAAAAACATAAACCAATACTAGTAGTTATGATTTTGTGTTAGGGAAGCATAAAGGTCGAAACTAATTCCAATACAAAATTAGAGTAAATAGTTAGGGCACAAAGAATAACCTGAGTTGGAAGAAGAATGGATTAAGATGAGTGCAAACTTCATTAATCTGGGAGTAGTTGAATAATCGTGCATATTGGGTTGGTGCAGGGGAATAGTATTTAATAGACAAGGGTTTTTCTCCTCCTCATCATCACCATTGTTGGATTGGATACAGACGATGCCGACAGAAAGCGACCTGGCGCCGACAGATTATTACTCCTCTGCACCTCAACTAATTAAATAAACAACACACTTTTCAAATCATTGCCCCTAATTAATAAATCCCCACTTTTTCAATAAGAAAGATGGGAGCTGTAAGGAAGAAGACGGAATTATTATCTCCCTAACTAGAGAGCGTTTTGTTTTGTTTTGTTTTCAAGTAGCTGATGAAAACTATTTACGGAATAAATTTTGGTGCCAACAGTGTTTCTGTGGGTTGTAAAGTATGATGCCAAAGGTTGTCCTCTACCGCAACTTGTGCACGTTATTTACATTTTCTTTTCTATTTCTATTCTTTCGTGGCTAAACATGACAACACTTCTTTGCTAGACTATGTTGTGAAAAATTGAGTTTAATATCTCAAAAAGAAGATTTTAATCCATTATTTTGTTATATATTAATGAGTCATTATTTTATCATATTAATGTGTTTTATGCAAATTGAATATGGCCATTGAATGACTACTATTGGCCGTTTCCTTTCCTTAGTTTGGCAAATGATATTTGACCATTATCATAAATCTTTACTCCTAATTATTATTAATAATATTATATTAATATAGCCTTAATGGCTAATGAATACAATTCAGCCATGAATGGTCTTTAGACCGTTGGAGTTATTAGTCTTGGTTGGTTTTCATTCCCTATATAATCTTCTTGTTTCATGTTGAAGATATATAATTTTTTTAGGATAACACTTTATCATATATTTTGTATCGGGTTTGTATAAGAGAAATCACATTTAGATTAAGCTCTTTTGTTTTGTCCAGAAATTGCCATACACCCATGTGTAGGCCATTGGCATGCCTCAAGCACGAAGAATTCTCTACAATTGTTCGTGATCAAGTATTTTCCTCAAGCTTAGAAGAAGTTCCTACAAGTGTTCGTGTTGAAGAGAAGTCATTACAAGTGTTCGTGATGAAGAGAAGTCCCTACAAGTGTTCGTGATGAAGTATTTTCCGTAAGATTTCCAACAATCTTAAGGATATTTCATGCTATGTTCTTATGGAAAATTAAAAGAAAATAACTTAAGATAATGCTTTTACAAGTATGTTTCGAATTATAGTATAATGGAAAATATATGATCTAAAAGTAAAGTAGTAATGATTTTGATATGATTAATTTATACTTTTATTTGAGACTTTTAAGTTGTGCTTGGATAGTAGTTTTAGTGATTATCTTCTCTAAGATTTAATATTGAGTTGTGGGGCGTATTTTCTAGTGTAAAAATTATAAGTGGGTTTATAATGATGTTCTACAAGTTTGAGATTTTGTGGTGAACATTTTTATATTGGATAATGTAGACTCTGAAATTAATCATTTTTTTTGTCTTAGTCATTTGGGTCAACAAAATGCTGAATACAATGAATTGGTTTTGGGTTTGTGATGAATTTGTGTTGTTGTTATATTATTTTAGGTAGCTCTTAAATAATGTCCAAGCCATTTGTATATATTTGTGGATAATCTATATTTGAGGTGGTAAGATGAGTGCAAAGATATGTATAATAATATGCATCTATATGTTGTGATAATTTTTTGAAAAGTTGGCTTGAAATTGATGCTTATCTTCATAGATTAATTATGGTGCAAGAACCTGTAGACCTATCTTTGAGATCTGTGTTTGTATAAGTTGTGTTCTTTGCAAATTGAAGAGATTTGATAAATTTAATTTAGGCTTTAAAATTATCTTGCTTGATGATTTGGATGAAGAAATGTTGAATTATGACAAATTTCTTTTCCTACAAATGTGAGATATTTATGTGAAAATTTTACTTTGGTTAAAGAAGGTTTTGATGGAGATAATTATTATTTTGTGTGTGACGAACTATGTCATCATGTTCATCAATGTAGAGAAGATTCGGAGAATGATAATCCCGCTAATTAAAAATGATTTTGGTTAAGCGGATGATATATTTATTGTGGTCATTTCTCGAGCCAATCTTGTGGCTAATATAAGATATTGGGTGTTAGATGATGATACTATTAATCATATTTGTGCAAGTAAAGTTAAATTTGCTACACTCAAGTTGAAGAAGAAGAAAAATGATTTACTTATGTTGGTGATTCAAGAACTATTCAAGTTCTTAGAAAAAAAAAAAAAATCTTCTTAAAACTACTTTTTAAAAATATTGGTGTTATCATTGGAGTGAATACTCTATTTGAAGATGATGAGGTTGTTTCCAAATTGTGGACAATAAGTATTGGAATTATGTGCTTACTATTTTTAAAAATACTTTTAATATCGATACTTATTTTTCTCATATTTTTTTTCTTAAAAATATTTATTGATGATGACATATTGTGAGTATAGCTATTTGGGTGAGTTATATTATTAGCTTGTTATTTATAAGATGAAATATTTTATGAGAATTAGTAATACTACTTATGAGGTTATGAAACTATTGTTCCCTATCTTAAACACTTTGAAAATGTGGGGGTTATGGTGTTATGAGTCATGAAAGTCCTTACTTTGAAATTTTTGAAATTATGGGGGTCATGATATCTTACTAGAGTTGTTTTGAGAGAATGGTTTAAAAGTGATAATATTTCAGTTGGTCTTGTTATTCAAAATGTTTTGGAAAAAAAAAAAAGTATGGTGTTAACATGGTTTTGAAAAGAATATGATGGATAATGTTATAGTGAATTAATATTTGATGTACTAGAGAGGATACAATGATGCTAAGGATCTCAAAATTCACTAATGAGTATGTGTGTTTACTTTGTGGGGGTGTAATAATCAATATGAAAATAAGCCAAGTAAACCATAATGAAATATGAGTTTATGGTTTGAAGTTGGCTAGTGATGAGGTTAAGATGTCTTATGAGTATTGAGGTTGGGATAAAACCAACATGTATATATTTCAGGGTTGCCAAACAACATTAGTTGTGTGAGAAAATAATTTCTTAATAGCGCTTATTGTGAGATGTGATAGTTTTTATAACGTGAAGTAATTTGGCCGATTCACAAGACTAAAAGAAACATCGAGGGGAATGAGACTTTGTCATTTGAGAAGATTAATAATGATGGTAACCCAACTTATGTGATTGGAGATCCCATGAATTAGGTTCATATGGGTAATAACAAGTCATTAGTTGATCAAAGTGCACTATTAAATTATGTCTCTTCCTAGCGGTGTGTGAATATAGTGCAAATTTGCAAGGCAAAGCGAGGCTGGAGCATAAACTCTTAATTCATTACCATATCCTTTAGGTGGTGTATTGCTCACAGAATACACTGATGGGTGGACCTATACGAGTGTGGAGTGGTGCCGCTTCTATGAAATTGTGACGGATTTCAGAGCACTCATGAATACCGGTGACACGCGCATGGCCTCTTAGCGCAAAACCGCGATAACGACAAAGATTGTGCGAGTATGATGATAGAATAAGACAATGGGCTTACAAAAGAATTTTTGGTTCATAGAAGTGTTATACTTCACCGATTGTTCCGTAAGTTTAATCTTATTTTATCTAGGTCCGGTTCATAGTCTACGAGACACTGCATTCGACGCGTTGTACTCATATGTGAAAACCCAAAGAAATATTTCATTCTATTTCTTTTTATTCTTTTTGAGATAGTGGGGGATTGTTGTGAAAAATTGAGTTTAATATCTCAAAAGAAGATTTTAATCCATTATTTTGTTATATATTAATGAGTCATTATTTTATCATATTAATGTGTTTTATGCAAATTGAATATTTGAACGACTACTATTGGCGTTTCCTTTCCTTAGTTTGGCAAATGATATTTGACCATTATCATAAATCTTTACTCCTAATTATTATTAATAATATTATATTAATATAGCCTTAATGGCTAATGAATACAATTCACCTCTGTTGGAGTTATTAGTCTTGGTTGGTTTTCATTCCCTATATAATCTTCTTGTTTCATGTTGAAGATATATAATTTTTTTAGGATAACACTTTATCATATATTTTGTATTGCTGGGTTTGTATAAGAGAAATCTTTGTTAGATTGCTCCTCTAGAAGAGTTTGTAATGGGGATACACCCATACCGGTGAAATATCCTGGTAAGGACAAAGGCCATTGGCATGCCTCAAGCTACGAAGAATTCTCTACAATTGTTCGTGATCAAGTACTCAAGCTTAGAAGAAGTTCCTACAAGTGTTCGTGTTGAAGATAAGTCATTACAAGTGTTCGTGATGAAGAGAAGTCCCTACAAGTGTTCGTGATGAAGTATTTTCCGTAAGATTTCCAACAGACTAGAGGTAGAGGCCATGCATATCCATATTATTTCTCACTATGTTGTTGTCTTCCATGTAAAATTATTTGGATTCCAACACGTAATGAAAAATTTACTATCAAATCAGCGTATGAAATTGCCTAATGGTAGGATATTGAACTAAAATAGGAAACTTTTATCAAACGTTTCATATGGCTTGTCAAACATAATAAACTTATGTCTAATGAGCTTAGATGGATTCACCAGGAAGCTACTTGACTCACCAAAATGCAAACGATGTAGAGCACACTTCACACATTATTAAGACATGCCCAAAGTCTAAACAAATATGGAATAGTTTCATCTCAGATAGTGAGATCGAGGTCATGAATGCTAAATCTATATTTGAATGGATTGATGATATTATTAGTGATGTTTGTCAATTCCCTAATCGAGTTACAATTATATTTTCAATTATGTGGCATAAATGGCAAGAAAGAAATCGAAACTTGTTTGAGAAAAATGTCTTCCTGTAGAACTTATATGTAAACATATTACTGATTGTGCTAGGGAAATTGTTGAAGTATTTCCTCAACAAACCTCTATATCTAAACAAGTCAAACTAATTGCTTGGTCTCCTCTTTCTGTAGGGAAGATTAATTTAGATGTCGATGGCAGTGTGAAGATCCAAACTGGAAACTTTGTGTTCGGATGAACTTTTAGAGATCATCAAGTAAAGTGGATATTGAGATATTCATGTAAGATGAGACTTACTTCAAGCCTCGTCACAGAACTATGGAGCATCAAACAGGGGCTATAGTTTAGCAAAAACAATAAGAAATATAGAGTTAGAAGTGGAAACAGACTGTTTGCTTGTTGTCAAAATTGAAGATTGCAGATACCTACTGTAAGTCAACAAGGCGAACATTATCCACATTTGGGGAGAAGCAAACAAGTGTGCAGACTTTTTGGCAAATGAATGCCACAAACATGAAGAAGATTTGCCTGTATGGGGAAATGCAATCAAGTAAATAGAGTTTTTGCTTCTATCATATTTAAGCAGTGTAGCTTATGAAAGATTTTAGTACCTTTTAGTATTTCCTACTGTATAAAAAAAATATGGAAAATATGCAAGCGCTCTCTGTGTAGGTAATATGCATGATCAATAAAATATGTCTCAATTTAATGCCTGCTGAGCCCACCACTGACTCAACTAAGGTAAATGCAATGTTAAAACATGAACACCTACCTTACAATGCTATTATCTCCTACTGCAAGTCATTTATGAGAAGGCTGGGACATCCGGTGGTAAGACACAACTACTGCGAACAGTACAAGGTCGCTGATTTGTTGGCAAAAGAGGGTGCAAAAAAATAACTTTTTTATAGGGGGAGGATCTTAGTAGTTCCCTAGTGTTTGAAAATACTACGCTATGATCAGACGTTCTAGAACTACTTATAAGCGTCAAATTCCTTGTTTATTATTATCAAAATGGGATCTCCCAGAACATGCACCGGGCACAAATGCCCCGATTCTTGTGTAATTATTTTGTATAAAAATATATAAGTAGTACCCCTTTAACACAGTGGCGGAGCCACACTATGCCGAGGGTGTTCATCCGAACCTCCTCGGTTGAAAAAAAACACTGTTTTTACAAGGTTAAAATTATTTTTTAAGTATATATAGTGGATGTTGAGCCCCCTTAGGCTTCTTTGTATGTTTATTTTTTTATATTTTTAACCCCCTTGGCAGAAATTCTGGCTCCGCCACTGGTTTAACAAACAAAAAATATCTCAATTTTTAATTATTTAAGTTCATCTATACACATCCTACGTATCCATTAACTTTATAAGATACATACACATTTCGTATATAATTCAGTCATTCTAAAAATAATTTTTTAAGTCTATCACATAAAGTTATAAAGGATTTTACTTTTATCAAATGTTTTTACCTTTTCTTTTCCTCGTCCTGCCTCCCTTACTCTACCATAGAGTATTGAATACAATCTTTAATGCACAAAGTAAACCATTTTCTCATTTCATTACACATTATAAACAGATTGACGAAAGTTCTTGAAATGTGAGGAATTTGAGGATTTAGTAATCTCAAAAGTTCTTAAAATGAAGAAGAATCTATTAGCACTCCTATTCGTTGTATTATACTTTTTCTTCCTATCAAAATATACTATGTGCAATTAAAATTTTCAATCTCATTCGCCCCATGATTCAGCTCTCCCTATAGTATGCATTTCCTTGTTTTCCTTTCCAGTCCCTCTTTTATATTGCCTTTTTAGATAAGCTTATGTCTAAGTAATGTGTATTAGTTGTTCGTTTATATTTTCTCACCTATGATTTATTGTGTGTTATTTTTATAATAGCTAACTTTTCTTGCAGTGTGTCTCGAAATATAATTCATTGGAGAGCTACGAATTTAACAAATAAATATCATATCAAATGTTGCCATGTTATATATACTTTATATAATTTTTGGTATCACTCTTTTTCTTTGGAAAAAAATTCTTTCTCATAGAGTTAAAAATTACTATCTCTATCCCAATTTATGTGATACACTTTCCTTTTTAGTTTGTCCCAAAAAGAATGATACATTTCCTTATTTGGTAACAATTTAACTTTAAACTTTAAACTTCGTGTCCAGTCAAACTATATCACATAAATTGGGACAGAGGGAGCATTTAAAGGATATGAATTGCATCTTTCATGTTGTGATTTTGAAACACTATCAAATCACAAATTTTTTGTCTTCTGTCATGAATTCTATTTCTTGAAGGGCTGACTTCTTGGATACTCCCTATTTACCAAAGCTAATATAAACTTCCATCATAAGTGTCATGTTTATTTCTCCTGCATACTACAATGTAATATAAATTATAAGCTTATGTAGTCATTCTGAAGTATGAATTTTGAATTAGGAATTCAACTTTTTTTTGGTAAATAAATGATTTTATTAATACCAAAAGTGATAGTTACAAAACTAAACAAGGCAGACCGCCTGTTTCTCAAAACAGACTCAACTTACAAACTAGCCTATCTACAAAAGACTATGAAAAACAATACAATTCAACTTCTGGCAAGCAATTACATAGAAAGCAAAAGCCACAAAAAAACCAGTAACTAGCTAACCATGACATTTATGAACCAAACATCAGTTTCCCTTCTGCAGCTGGCCTATTAAGGCATTGTATTTAACTGGGTAAGCATTGATTCCCATTTCCCTTCTTGTGTTGCCCCTGATGTGAATATGAACAGCAATCTCCTTGCACAATCTATTTTCATTGTACTTGCTACTCTGGAATCTGATCAAATTTCTCTCCCTCCATACCAAAGCAATCACCATAGCAAAAGTAGCACTAGTAATTGCACCCCTGCCAGTTTCTTCTTTGCCCATTTTGCAGTCCATTGTACCTCCTCTTTCCAACTTCCAATTTATCTATGAACCCCTAGCCAAACCAGCATCCTATGCTATAAACATTTTATGACAGCGCATTCAAATAATAAGTGGAACAGTGTTTCATCAATAGTATTGCAGAACACCACAAGTTGGAGGAACCCTAATTCCAAATTTAAGGAGTCTGTTTAATGTAGCCGACCTTCTCATCATTGCCAGTCAAAGTATGAATTTATATCTCGGGTGAATGCTAGTCTGCAATGCGATACACTTCCATGGTGCTTTGGGGAACTGTGGTAACAGAGAAATGTACATCTTGTTGATAGAAAATTTTGAGTTTGACACCACAGCAGCAAGTCTTGTATGTAGATCACCATGAAGAGCAGGGGCTTGTAGTAGATACTTTCTTGACTCTAAGATATTTCTAATTACCCAGGTGGCATTTGCTGGAATATTACAAGTTTCCACTGACTCTTACTTCATATAGTAGAATTGGACCCACCTAATCCACAAATAGTCTTTCTTTTCAGCTAAGGCCTAGAAACTGTTTCAGGACAGCTGCTTTGTTCCACATGCAGAGATTAAGAACATTTTGTCCACCTGCTGATGTTGAATGACACACTTTTTCCATGACACAAGAGCTCTTTAGAAGTTTACTCGTCAAAGGAAAGTTCTGCATAGGCAGTTTATCAATTTCATGATTCTCTTTGGCAATATTAATGTTATATCCCATATTTTGTACATTGGGATATTCCGAGCTAACCGCGATAAGTTAAGGACAAGACTATTTCGGGATACGAGGTAGAGACTTTTAACCTCCGATTTTGTTTTAAGGCACATGTTGCTTATAATTTTATTGGTATGGAATATTAAGGAAGATTAGGGGTTAAAAGTTAATTAAGGAAAGTTAAATATTTCATGAAAAAGGCTACAAGTGGCCGTGAGTTATGGTGTGGGGTACTACCCATGGCTTGGCTAATTTTGATTGCCTTAAGCCATGAGTGGGGGCAAGTGTCCACCTTGTAGAGGCTATGTATTTATATATATAGATGAGTCATGACAAGGCAACACATATTCATCATTTTCACACTTAAGAAACTTGAAGAAAAAGATGGAGATATTCGGCCATGGCAAGCCGAATATGGTGCCATAAATATTGATCAAAAAAAAAAAAAAAAAAATTCTTCTAGCATTTCAACCAATTGGAAGGTCCTTATTAACGTGGAGTAGTTGTTGGAGCAACCAAACCATTCATTTTTGCAATTTACAACCCTAGCCAAGTTGAGAAGTTAAGTGGAAAAGGTAAGGTTTAATCTTCTTTACATGTGTTATGGATGGTTTGAACGTGTTGTAGTGTGTAGAAATGAATGAAATTCATAGAACCATGTGTGTTGGTGTTGAGCCGTGTATGTGTTGTATTGTGTAGGAGTGATGAACTAATTTTACTTAGTATTTTTGGTTGTTGTTGTTGCGGATTCTATGATGAAAATGAAGGTTTAATGGTTCAAGTTGAAGTTGTAATCGTTGTGGGCTGTTGTAGAAGCTAATGTGATTTTAATATAGTTTCTTGTATTTATGAAAATGAAGTTGTTAATGTGTGGATTGTTGGTATAATTCATGAATTTGGAAGAGAGGAATGCGTTGTTGTTGTTCTTATTGAGTTTGGAGGTTTCGGGTGGTGTTGTATATTGGTTGGGCCGTTTTGAATTAATTGTTGATGTTGTTAATATGGTTGTTGGTATTGTTGTTGATGATTTGGCCGAGTTGAATTCTCGGGGTTTGTTGAATTTATAAAGGAAATGCTGCCCGAATTTTTTGTAAATAAAGTGCTAGCTTGGGATTGAATTCCTAAGTACCTGTAACTAATGTTTAGTATTTAATGACGTTGTTGTAGATCTTGGGAAGCCCGAGACCTAAGTTCGGATTAGCTTAGGAAGCGGACGAGGTATGTAAAGCCTATCTTTTCTTTCTTTTGGCATGTCTTAGATGTAAGTAAGATATGATACGAGCCTTAGGGGTAACTTTCTATTCATAAGATCCGAGCATGCCTACGATTCTTATTCACTTCTTGATGTTAGCATTCCTAATATAGTCGAGCTATGGCCCTTGTGTCTTTTGTATGATTGGATAGTAAAATGTTGAATAAAGAGTTCTTGTTCCTAAAGGATTCTATGTTGAATAAGGTCCCTAACTTTCGTAGACGGGGCTCGAATCGCTTCGATACGTTCGTAGAGGGTCCTAAAGCGAATAATGTCCGTAACTTTCATAGGCGGGCTCGAATTGGTTTGATACATGTCCATGGTCCCCAGACTTTTTTGCATAGTTCTAACGACATTTTGAAAGAACTTAACATGACTATCGTCTTAACCCTCGAGCGTTGATTACTTACTTATCTATCGAGTCTCAAAGGATGATTTATATACATATGACTATTTACCATTCTCCGTGTGTGCATTCTATTTTGCATCTTTCTCCGAGTCCCCTCACTCGCACGCACGGTTCGTATATCTATATACGGAGTATGATGTGTTACGGAGTTATGATGTGTTTTCTGGAGTATGATGTGTTTTCTGGAGTATGATGTGTTCTCTGGAGTATGATGTATTTTCTGGAGTATGATGTGTTATGGCGCCAATGACGGGGTGGCGACCATGTTCACCGAGTCCTATAATGGGCCGGATATATATATGCATATATGTGATATTAATACGCATGTTTGTGTTTTAAAGGTAAGCATTTTGATATTCCGGATATTGTACGCATTTTCTCGTGGATTTCCTTACTTCGTTATACCCCGTTCATCGTATCTCATGCTTTACATACTCGACATATTCGCACCGACCCCCTTTCTTTCGGGGTCGCGTTTCATGCCCGCAGTATGTACGCCGATTTGGTGATCCGCTCATCTTAGGATATCCATTCTCATATCTTGAGTGCTCCTTTATTCCGAGCCCATATTTTGGTACGTACTCTTTCGTTGTATATATGTACGTCATTCAGTGGGCACGACGGGCCCTGTCCCGTCATATGATACCGTTGTTACTCTTAGAGGTCTGTAGACATATGTGTGGGTTGTGAATAGTTACTGTTCAGTTATGTCTGTGTGATTTATGTTTTGGGCGGTCCCATTCGCCGTGGCAGCCTTATCGGCTTGTGTATATATATATATATATATATTTTGGGATGTTGTGTTTTATGACATCCTTGCCGGATTCTGTGCGGTATATATGTTTATATGCGACAGTTTGAGACGACGTCTGACCTTTGTAGATGTATAAGTTATTTGTATTCTGATTCTGGTTAATGGGTGTGTACGAGTGTCTAGCTCGGGCACTAGTCACGGCCTACGGGGTTGGGTCGTGACAATTAAGATGTGGGCCTAGTATGTTTGCATGCCAAACGCCACATATTTTTTCAATCGTAACCAGCCTGCATAGGACAGCAGCTTTGCAGACCAGCATTGTATTCTTTCAGTGACCTTTTCTACCAATGGCATACATTGAGCTATAATAAGCTTCTTGGAGGAGAGGGGGACACCCAGGTAATTAAAAGGGAGTGTCCCTTCACAGAATCCCAGGTTCTGGAGAATTTCAAGCTTTAAGTCCTCCTTCACACCAGACGTGTAGATAGAACTCTTGTCAATGTTTGCTTGCAGCCCAGAAGCTGCTGAGAATCTTTAAAAAGCCTCTTGGAGAAGCTTAATAGACTGAGTCTCAACTTGCAAAACATGAGAAGATCATTAGCAAAACAAATGTGCATTATTCGTAATCTTTACACCTAGGATGAAATTTAAAGTCACTCCCCAAACCTGGGCCTGGACGAAACATGACACCCGATGCCTGACTACATCTGACCGAGCGAACCAACTGGCTGACTGAATTAACATGTGGTATCATAACATACTGAATGCGAAAAATAAACTAACGCATGCTGATCGATATACTGAAAGTCTGAATGATATAAATCAAAATGCGAAAACGCTAACATATGTCTCAAGCATAAACTGTAGCCAACATGGCTTAACATGGAAAGCTTGCTACTCTGTCTAGCTATCACTCAAGTCTATGAAGCCTCTAATGAAGTACTGAAAACACTGGTTGTTTCCAGGATAAGACCCCGGCTGTCACGACCCAAACCGAAGGGTCATGACAGGTACCGGCCCTACCTACCAAGCACCGCTAAAACATAATTTCATATTATAACTATAAACAAGGGTGGACTGAGAAGGTCATCAAATGGCAACCAGCTAGATCATAAGAAAACTATACTGAAAAGGAACGAGCCCGAAAGCACATATATATATAACCATGCTGGACATAACTGTACGAACCGACAAGGCCATTATGGACAAACACTAATACCAACATTGAATCGGTCAAGATCAAATCTGTTTATCAAAGTGCTTCTCCGATTGCTCAAGACATCTCTTTTCAATCGAGGAACAAAACGGACGAGAGGGTCATACAATGTCTAACGGTACCACAGCTGTCTACAAGCCTCTACTAGAGTACATAACATAATAAGGTTGGGACAGGGCCCTGCCATACCCATATGTACAACAAATACATACCGTACCAAGACACGACAGCAACTCTGAGACAAGTGGAGTGCTCTAATATCAGCTGAATTGCAACCTACTGAGGTAGGTCGTCAACCTATCTACCTGAACCTATGGGTATGAAACACAGCGTCTCCCAAGCAAAAGGTGCGTCACTACGAACAACGTACTGAGTATGTAAGGCATGAAAGTAACATAAATAAGACATAAAAGTACACAGGATAAAAGGAATGCATCCTGTATATCTGAACTGCTACTGAGGGCCAATGATATGCATAAATATTGTATATATATGCGTATATAACGCTTGCTCTTATATATACATATATTATATTATATACATCTATATATACATATACATATATGTATATACATATATAACACTTGTCAAGCCTCTGTGGGCATCCCATCATATCATATCTGCCTCTGTGGGCATAATTACCATCATATAACCAACTGATCAAGTGGTAGTACGTATATAAATGCCGCAACCTTCCCCATAACCCATATACATATAATATAAGTATACGCGTATATAACGCCTGTGGGGTCATAGCAGTTTCATCAACATGTGACTCTATGATGCATACTGAATCTGGAGAGGAACTTGCTAAGAACAATATTAACAAGACATGAATCAACATAGAATATCCCTAGCTGCTAAGAATAGAATCATTATGGTGTAGCGTTACGTTTCGTTCATATGAATCATTTCCAAAAGAAGGAAGGTTAACCTTAACATACCTCAAGTCATCAACACAATCCCACAACGAATCCGTCGAGCTAGTACTCCAATCCTATAACAAAGGAAGGCATTTCCAAGCTTAGATGGTACTAGTATATCATGTATATCAAACGATAAATAGATTCTAAAACAAACGGGCTACATTTTCCATATTTCTTAATCATCACACACATCCAACAATCAATATAACAATCTCATATGATCCTCTTTAAACGCATATCTTCAATATTTAGAGACGTACAATAAAACAGTCTGATATACGCTTCGCATACTACACCTATATACTTCCTTCTTCCAAATACACCAAGTGTAACAACCTCAATACTTATATACTACTATCCATACAACAAGATTTCAGCTCAAAAACACATTAACAACATGGCTCAAAGCAGATTACAACTCAACATAAACTCAAGTTCATATTTGAATCTTCCCTCCAACTTCTTTCCCTCCAAACCTAGTATCACCATCACATAAACTATCTTTTTAAGTGACATATTCAAGAAGGTGGAATCTTACTTGTGTGTCGTGATAGTGAATTTTTCATTTTTGCTTCACGGAGAAACTTATATAAACACTTCAACAACCACAAACCCAGTGTGATCTTTCAAGTGGGGTATGAGATAGAGATGTTGTTTCCGATAGACCCTATCGATAGTAAACACTTGATTTTTGATTTTAGAATTTCAATTATCATTTTAAAATCTTGCTTCGTAATTCAAATTAATAGAGCATCAAGTGAACATTCTCGTGTAATTTAATTTAATGGACACCTCTTGCTGTAATATGTGGGTTTTTAATTAACAAGCACTAAGTTCCATTATTTAATTGTAAGGATATAGAATAAAAACTTTGCATACAAGTTTAATTCAGAGAAAATGAAAGGAAGGTTTAAAAGTTTTATGTGTTTATTTTTCATTTTTTTGTTACACCTAAGAAAAACTCTTTTTCCTTTCCTTTCTTTTTTCTTCCTTAATTTTCAAGATTTTTTTTGTCTCCACTAAATACTATTCTGAGCGCTTTGTAATTTAGGAGAAAAAGCCCTTGAAGGATTATTTCTTGTGAATTTTGGTGTGGCTTGTGAAAAAACTTCTTCTCTCTCTCTCTCTCTCTCTCTCTTGTTAAAAAGGAAGTGTAAATCAAGCATCTCCATAATTTAAGAGAGAACTTTAAAGGATTCCTTGAGGTGGATTCGGATTTCTTGTGGAAAATGATCTTCTTCTTCTTTGTTATTAAAGTATATGGAAAATATGTGAAAAATTTAGAGTATATTGTTCAAAAAATATAATTAATTAGGGGAAATATCGGTCTTTTACATTCGTTTAACTCTTTTCTACATTCTTTATCTGTCGTTTAAGATCCATAGAGAGAACTATTTTAATGGCATTGATCATAATCTTCCTTAAATGAGCATATGACTTTTTGGGAGTAGTAATTGTAGACAACAAAATTCTACCCTGTTTGCAATAGGAGATGAGTTCAATTCATCTTCAAACTCTAAGGTTAGTTATGGTTTCTTGGAGGCTACTCTACCCTAAACCCTAGATCATATCTTTAAAAGGGGACACATATTCCCTTAAAAATACATGTCGGATACTCATAAATCATGGGTATTTACAAGGAGATCAATTCTGCCTGACGTTCTTGGTGATCAAATATATCTCAAGGAGGTCCAAATCATTCTACGTTCGAGAAACATGCAACTAACGGCCCTCGAATTATGGAGAAAATTTAGGAGAGAAGAATCAAGGGAATATATAGATTTGTACTCACAATCTTGATAAATGAATTTACTATTTTATTATTTTGTGATTGTAGTTTATTTGTTGTATCTTGAGAAAATTTGTTGCAAGCAGTAACTATTGATTTTTTTAATAAAGTAATTAATGCCTTCTTGATTTTCTAAAATGATAAATAATTCATACCAGTTTTTGTTGAGATCTTAAATCGAGTTAAAAATTGAATAACAATGATAACAAACCCTAACTTTACCAAAGAGAGGAGAGAAAAAAAGAGTTTCATTCCGTGGAAAGAGAAAATCAATCAGTTGAGTTTCACCCGCCTTGAGATCCTTTTATATAGTTTGGGTTTTTCTGGTTTAGGTCGGGTAGAGTACATGTCAGTCTAAATGAAATAAAACTAAATACATTTGCCCAAAACTATTACAATCAGAAACATACACTAATATATACAACTCATATACAAGGAGTTCTAAACTATATACAGCCTGATCATGTAATGCCAACACCTCACCCCCCCTCTCAAGCTAGAGGGTGTGAAGACTCCAAGCTTGCCAAGAAGGATGTGATGTGTAGAGCCTAGAAGAACCTTGGTGAGAATATTAGCTAGTTGAGCAGCAGAAGGCACAAAATGTAATGGGATAAGACCAGCTTGGAGACTATCTCGAACAAAATGACAGTCGACCTCTATGAGCTTCGTAGGTTCATGGAAAACTGGATTTTTTGCAATATATAAGGCTGCCTGGCTATCACAAAAAATAGGAACTGGATGTGAAATAGGCAAACCAAAATCAGCAAGAAGTCTTACTAACCAGGAAACTTCAGCAACAACCTTGCGCAGGGCCCTGTATTCTGCCTCAGCTGATGACAAAGATATAGTAGGTTGCTTCTTGCTTTTCCAAGAAACAGGAGCACCACCAAGTGTAATAAAGTAACCAGTGACAAACTTTCTGGACTGGGCACAAGCAGCCCAGTCTGAGTCAGAATAGGCCAATAAAGAAAAATCAGCAGAGTTTGATAGGAGAAGCCCAAGATCAGGGGCATTCATAAGGTATCGCAAAATATGAAGACCAACCATCATATGAGGAACTTGAGGAGCTTGTAAAAATTAGCTCAATTGCTGTACAGAAAAAGAGATATCTGGCCTTGTGTGCTGAAGGAAATTCAGTTTACCGACTAGCCTCCTATAAGAGGATGGGACAGTCAAAGGTGCACCCATGTCAGCAGTTAATTTGAGTGACACATCAAGGGGAGCAATCACAGGATTGAAATGAGAGCAGTTGAACTCAGTCAACAATTCAGTAGTGAACTTGTGTTGGGACATAAGGTAACCCTGAGGGTGAGTAGTCACTTCTGAACCCAGAAAGTAATAAACAGAACCAAGGTCTTTAATTTTGAACTGATCATCCAAATAGAGTTTCAAATTGTCAAGTTCAGTGACATCATCTCCAGCCAAGAGAATGCCATCAACATATACAGCCAGAACAGTAAGAGAATCATTAGAGGTTTTAGTGAATAAAGAGTAATCATTTTTGCTGGATACATAACCTTTGTTGGACAGAGCCTCAGACAATTTGGAGAACTATTGTCTAGAAGCCTGTTTGAGGCCATACAAGGACTTTTTAAGCTGGCATACCAATGGAGCAGATGTAGGGGTGGAAGAAGAGACTTGCAGGCCAGAAGGAACTTTCATGTACACCTCTTCATAGAGATCCCCATGAAGGAAAGCATTATTGACATCAAGTTGATAGACTACCTAGTGTCTTTTGGCAACAAGGGAAAGAAGAACTTTGATAGTGGCGAATTTCACAACTGGAGAGAAAGTTTTAGTGTAAGTAATCCCCTCCTGTTGAGTATCACCTCTGATGACTAATTTGGCCTTGTATCTTTCCACAGGCCCATCAGATTTCTGTTTGATCTTATAAACCCACTTACATGATATTGGTTTCTTATTATGAGGAAGGGGCACCAGATCCCAAGTTTGATTGGCTTTTAGAGCCTTAAATTCCTGTTACATGGCCCCTTGCCAATTAGGATCATGAACAACCTGTTGGTAAGTTTGAGGTTCAAGCATATGCAGCTTACTGGAAGAAACCTTGGATATAGGTGCAGAACTGGAGGAGACTGAATTACAAATATAATCAGACAAGTAAGAAGGGGGAACAGATGGCCTAGATGATTTTATAGTAGGAGCAGGAATAGGAGGTGGAAGAGGAGCAGGAACAGGAGGGGGTGGTGAAGCAGGGGAAGGAGGAGGAGAATAAAGAGGACTAAGGGGAGGCAATCAAGATCAGGAATAGGATGGGGAGAGGGTCTTTGGTGGAGGAGAAAGGACATGTACTGTAAGTGGAGGAGTATCATCAAAGAAGAGATTAGGGGAAGAAGGGGAAGGAATGGATGAGACAAAATAGGGGAAATGTGTTTCATGGAAGACAACATCTCTAGAAAAAAAATATAGAATGGGTAGCAAGATTCAACAACTTGTATCCTTTCTTGCCACAAGGATAACCAAGGAAGACAGAAGGAATGGCTCTAGGTTGAAATTTATCCCTATCAAGTTTAGGAGTGGTTGCATAACAAAAGCAACCAAAGGATTTGAGATGTTCATAGGATGGTGGCACACCATGTAATTTCTCAAAAGGAGAAGTGTTATTGGGAACAGAAGAAGGAAGTCTATTAATGATATAGGTGGTTTTCAAGACATAGTCACCCCAACATTTGGGAGGTAGTTTGGATTGAAAAAATAAGGCTCTAGATGTTTCAAGGAGGCGTTTATGTTTTCTTTCCATAACACCATTCTGTTGAGGTGTATGTGGGATAGTAGCTTGGTGAAGAGTGTCGTTCTCAGTAAAAAAAAAAAAAAGAGGAAGCTTCAAAGCTGCTACCTAGCTCATATGCATTGTCAGACCTAAAAGATTGTACAGGGGTGTGAAACTGTACCTTGACCATGGATGTGGAGGCTTTTAGAATGGTCAGGGCATTACTCTTACAGGAAATGAGGTGGGTCCATGTGACTCTAGTATAGTCATCTACTAAGGTGAGGAAATACCTATAACCATTATAAGTTTGAGTGTGGTAAGGGCCCCAAGTATCAATGTGTACTAATTGGAAGGGAACTGTAGAGTGTATTTGACTTTGTGGAAAGGAAAATCTTTATTGTCTTGCCAAGGGGCAAACAGGGTAGGTGAAAGTTTGTTTGGGTGAAATTTTAGAATGAATAAAAGGAATTGACTTCATTTTGTGATAAGGCTTATGACAAACCTTTGATGCCAAAACATATTTACTTTATTAACAGCTGGAGAGGAATTACACGATGAGGTACGGGATGGGGGAAGAAGTAGTATTTACAACATTACAAGTGGAAATAGAAGCATGATGAAAATCAGTACAAGCAGAAGTAGAAATAGGAGTAAACTTATTACAAGAGGAAATAGAAACAAAACAGTAGTAAAACTGCAGCTAGTAGGTTGAACTGGATCATGGATGGGATTGCATGGATAGTTGTTGTCATGTTAATAGTAATACAGTCCATTTGAAGCTTTACCAATTTCCAGTGGCCTCTTCAGAGAAGGGCCCTGTAAATGACAAGCAGAAGTAGAAAACATTGCTAACCAATGTAATTGTTTGAGAAGTTGATATATAGAAACTAAGTTGAAGTGGAAAGAAGTTACTAAGAGGACAATGTGCAGAGTGAGGTCATCTCTAAGAAATAGGGACCCTGTTGACACAACCTTTAATTTGTATCCATTTGGTAATGTAATAAGGAAAGGGGTAGATAAAGGTTGAAGTTGGTGTAAAATATGTTTGTGAGGTGGCATATGGTTTGTTGCACCTGAATCTAAAATCCAAGGGTTTGTTCCTAATTGAGAACAAGCACACACAGTGTAACCATTAGAACTAAAAATAATGCTGTTACACAAACCTGTAAAATTGGCAAACCCAGAAGATTCACGCAGTGTGTGCCCTGAGAGCTAGGGGATAACTGGGCTTGTTTTAACATGCTCATAATTTGGTGAACCTGCTCTTGTCTATAACCATAGATTGAGAAGTCCTGAGTGGGTGGAACAGGCATAATATGAGGACGAATTTGAGAAGTATGATCATCTGATAATTGCGCATAGGCTGCTGAAGATTTCTTATTGTTTGTGAACTTGAAATCAGTAGAATATCTGTGTATCCTGTAGCATTTCCCCATGACATGACCAGTTCTCTTGCAATATTTGCAATACAGGGTAGAAGGGTTCTTGTTTGAGGTGTTGTTAGGGTTGCAAGCAACCTTTTGCTAGTAAGTTTTGCTGTTGGAGGATGAAGCAGGATATTGATTGAAATTGGTGTTGTGATGTTGATTGAAATTATTGAGAGGTCTAGTTGATGAGGATGATGCAGAGAAAGTAGCTGAGTCACCAGAAAAACTGGGAATCCCAAACTGAGCCTCCTTCTGGCTTTCATCATTTTGGAGCAATGAATAAACCTTGCTCAGTGAAGGTAAATGTGTCATCATGAGGGTGTTGCTTTTCACAGTGGAGAAGCCCTAATTCAACCCATTAAGGAGTTGGAAGAGTTGCTGATCTTGGATGAACTTAGGTAAGGCACCACAAGTGCATTCAGGCCCAACATAGGAACAATTCAGTTCATCCTAAAGACTCCTCATTCTAGTGAAATAAGCATCTATAGCAGAAGATCCTTGGCTAGTGGAACTAATTTCCCTTTGTATTTGAATGTATCGAGAACCATTAGATTGCCCAAACCTTTCATTTATGTCTTTCCAGACATCTTTGGAAGTGGGAAGACACATTACACTGATTGCTATGTCGCCTTGAGAGTGAATTAGTAATCCAGGCCTTCACCATATGGTTACATCTTTCCCAAAATTCAGAATAAAGTGAATTTTCTTCAGGCCTAGGGTATTTACCATTTACCATACCTAATTTGTTTTTGGCAGATAATGAAGTCACCATACTGTTCCTCCATATGGCAAAACGAATTGGAACTAATTGATAAGTAGGTTTCTCAGATGGATGAATGTAATAGGGATGCGATGAATCTAGGGTAAATTCTGTAAATCCTTCAGTATTACTCGAATTAGCAACATTACCAGTATTGTTTGCGGGAGTACCCATATTAAACAACTAATACAATAATATTTTATGTGAAATGCGAAAAACAGATCGAAAAACACAAAAAAAACCTAAGTATCGATCGACAGAATCGCAAAATCCTCGAAGACGCAGTTTTGATATGTATCGAGTAAGTGAAAAGATGTTACCAGTCTTCTTCTTGACTTGAAGAAGCAGGGTCTTGTCTACAATGGCAAAAATCACAAGAAAACTCGAAGAAAACTTCAAATCGAACCCAAAAAAAATGAAGAAAACTTTAAACCCTAGCTCGAGGGTAATATCGGTCGATTGCGGAACCTTAGATCTTTCAATTGAACCGCTCTGATACCATGTTGAGATCTTAAATCGAGTTAAAATTGGATAACAATGATAACAAACCCTAACTTTACCAAAGAGAGAAGAGAGTAAAAAAGAGTTTCCTTTCGTGGAAAGAGAAAAATCAATCAGTTGAGTTTCACCCGACTTGAGATCCCTTTATATAGTTTGGGCTTTTCTCGTTTAGGCCGGGTAGAGTACATATCAATCTAAATGAAATAAAACTAAATACATTTGCCCAAAACTATTACAATCACAAATATACACTAATATATAAAACTCATATACAAGGAATTCTAAACTATATACAGCCTGATCATGTAATGCCAACAATTTTTGTACTACAGTGACATATAAAGGGACCTCCATTTTTGGTGTGGCTTGTGAAAATACTTCTTCTCTCTCTCTCTCTACTGTTAAAAAGGAAGTGTAAATCAAGTATTTCCATAATTTAAGAGAGAACTTTGAATGATTCCTTGAGGTGGATTCAAATTTGTTGTGGAAAATGATTTTTTTTTTTTTGTTATTAAAGTATATGGAAAATATGTGAAAAATTTACAGTATATTTATCATGAACTTTTCGACTTCTTGTATCCCATTCGTAGTCCTAAATGGTAGTGTAATTTTGTAAAAAATGTGACAAGAAAAAAATAAGATAAAGGGAAATATAAAACTACAATAAGAAGTTTTAAGTTTGATGATGTCTTTGAAGAAGACAATGATTAATACGCAACCAATCAAACACTATTTGAAAACGATTTTTTTACTCCGAAATGAACTATTCCAATGTTTCTAGATTTCTTGCTCTCATTGAACCAGTTATATCTATATGCATTAGAATTTTCGCATTATTTTCTTCTTTGATTCTTTTATTAGCTTATTTATCCCTTTGAAGAAAACTTTTGGAAAATAAAACTATCACCTTATAAAAGAGTATGAAAAGAGTCTTAAGTTACATATAACGGTTAATATTTTGTTTCATCCGGTCACCCTTTTAACACTTAAAAAAAATAATTATATTATATAACTATGATATAGAGAGAGTGAGATGACATCTCATTTTGGCCAAACAATGCGATAATCTTTTTTTTTTTTTTTCTGTCAAATTTTTTTCTTCCCTGGTTTTCTATATTAAAGAATCCAAAAGTTAATTTTAGAATTATCTTAAATACAACTCCCCCCCTTCTTTTCCCCTTCCAATTATAATAATTATAACAATGAATGTCATATCATAACTGCACTGCTCAAGCTATAATTGGGTAAGTAAAGGGGCTTAATGAGGTTATGACCTATCAAGTTTAGTTCTTATTTCGCTAAATATTTCACTTTTAGATGGAACTTTTATCATTTTTTTTGGAGCCTTTCATTCAAATTATGTTAGAATATTCTCAATATATTTTTATCTTTGTGTTATTTCATAAGTTAAAAAGGAGTATTTTAGCGAGGACAAGTTTGCTAAAATGATCATTTTGTAAATGTATTTATTAGGCAAAATACATCAAAACCCCCCTGAACTATACCCGAAAAGTCGATATCACACCTAAACTATACGAGCGACCTATTACACACCTTAACATCTAAAACCGAATTTATTTGCACCTTATAAGCTAACGTGGCAAAAAAAACAATGATAATTAATAAATAGGCGAGTGAAGTAGTAAAAATAATTTTTAATTTAATAAAAGCTCGATTTTCTTTCAACTCTTCTTCTCCATTTTCACCACTACCACCCCACCACCCAAACCCGCCTCTCCTCCATTTCATTTCCACTAAGGTGTTTTGGAGGAATTAGAAGAGATAATAGCATCATTAGCAACTAATGCACCAATAACATTCGGATTTTGGGAGGAGCAGGCTACAGCCAATCATGGATTAGTCTTCAATGGAAGGACGTTCTTCGGAATTGGGAATTCATTAGTTTTGTGTGTTACTCAGTCCAAAGCACCCTAAATTCTTCGAAATATATGCGACCATTTTCTCGAAAGAAAATGATGATATTTGCTTATGTGAGCTTAAAAAAAGGTTGTTTGGGTTTAGAGACGAGTGAATCTGTATCTTGGCTTGGTAAACCTCTGATGGTATGTTTTTTTTTTGATCCACCAAGGAAAAAATTCCAGCAACCAAGCCATAGAATAAGGCAACATCCAACTCAAGTTTTGGAAAAGTAAGAATATGCAAAACCAAATTTCTGGAGGAACATGGTTCAATCTGCCAAAATTGTTTCATAACAGAGACTATAACGACATTAAAACTTAACATCTTCTCGCATTCCGTATTCATTGCTTACGCCTTTGTCTTTCTAGAAGCCAACCGTGTCTCCCGCTCCTTCGACGGACTCTTCCTTCTCGGACAATGTCAACCCAATATGGCAAGGTGAGACATATAGGGGTTGATTCGTCCATGTCCGCGTACGTGCGGCGCCTCTGTTTTTGTGCTTCATTTACTTGGATGTGAGAAATGAAAAGTGAATCCACATCCAAGCCTTTAACCTCAGCATTGCTCTCAGCATTTTTGAGTAAATCTAGAATAAACCCTGCAGATTTCACAGGCCAACGTCCTTGACCATTTGAATGGCGATTCTTTGCCTGAGCAGTACGACCAACCCCACGACAAAAGCGTGTGAACGGGATGGCTTGTTTGATGGTGATGAAATGGAGGAGAGGGCGGGGAAATGAAGAAGAAAGGGACGGGTGGGGGTTGGGGGTGAAGAAGAAAAGGGGGATGTGGTGGTGGTCTGGGGGTGGGGGCTGGCGGGCAGGTGGTGCTGGTGGTGTGAAGGATTTGGGGGGTGGGGGTAGCGTGAAGGTGGAAGGGAAGGGGGGGGGGGGGGGATGGGGATGGTGTGGTGAAATGAAAAAGAAGAGGGAAAATTAGTTTTTAAAATTTTTAATTTTGTTAATAAAGTAAATAAAGCAAAATTGTGAAAGAATAAATAAAATAAATAAAAATTAGAGAATTTTTTGACGTGGCACTGACATGGATTGACGTGGTACTGACGTGGACTGACGTGGCATTGACGTGGGGAGAGAGTGTGTACACTACCTCTCCTAATCTAACCGGTCATATTATATCGGGGAGCAAAAAATATCACTTTTAAATATATTAGGTGTGTAATAGGTCGCTCGTATAGTTTAGGTGTGATATCGACTTTTCGGGTATAGTTCAGGGGGTTTTGATGTATTTTGCCTATTTATTAGTTTGATAAATGATGTGGGTAATCCGAAAGCTTCGAGGTGCGGGGGCATGGAAACGTTATTCTTTAAATTTAGTCAAAGAATTAGTTTGAAATGTGAAAAATAATGTTATAGTATTTGCTTGCGAGAATATGGCCGGTTGTCGGGTAGTGCTCACTTTCCCTTTTTGAGTGCAACCTTTATTCTTCCCCTCCTTGCATTGCGGAATCCATGATGGCACAGACACGGTGGGGATCATACTAAGTTGATTTCCAAGAGCAGACCTTAAGTTGATGTAAATGTGGGAGAGTGATAGTTGTCATAGTTGTGGCAAGTCAGGGCACTGGGCAAGACAATGCCCCAACAAAGCCAGCGTGGGCGATGATTTTGATGGTAAGAAATTTCGACGGTCCTTGCCCTGCCGTTGCGGTGCTGGTTGTTGCAAACTTTTCACCTCAAACACACTTAAAAACCCTGGACGCAATTTCTATCGCTGCCCCGCCAACGACGTCAGTCTCTCTTCTCCCGGCTGCTAAATTTTTGTCTCTTTCATGACATGTTTCATCTTGTTTTGCGTTTCAGAAAAGCAAGTGTCAGTTTTTCAAGTGGGCTGACGAGGTAAACTTTGACGAATTTATTAATGTTCCGCTTTGCCGTTGCGGTGCTGACTTTTGCCGGGTGGGTGCCGAGAGTGATGCGGGTCGGATTTTCTTCATCTGTCCAATTAAAAAGGTTTTACCTTTTCTGCCTTGTACTTGCCTTCTTTTTCCTACATAATTTGACACCGTTTTTTCCCCTTCACATTTCTACTTTTGAATCTAGCAAAAGGACATTATATATAGATAAAGATCTTACTTTTTCGCAAAACACAAGCAAGAATCGTGGTATACTTGTAACAAAAATTGGTCACTGAACCTTGAACTTGCTGCATCATTTCCCCTTGGTCATTGATATAAGTTTTGATTTTACCTCATCATTTTTACAACTGTAGCTTGACTATCATTCATCCACCAGCATTAATGCTATATAAAGATTAAAGTACATAAATGTGGCTGGCTATCATTTTTAGTATAACGGAACATATCGGTCAATGATTTTTCTCTTTGTTATGGATGGGATTGGGGGTCTTTCTCTCTTTGTTACTATTCTAATTTTGGATCCTGAACATTTATCTGAAGAAGTTTGACAAAATGAAATGGTTGTTTTGGTGATACTCGTTTTCCTTCTGCTAAAATTCAAGCACCCCTCAGTTTCAAAAAAAAAATTCAGTTTCAAAAATCAAGCAGCCCTCTAGTTTTATGCTATAGACGTTCTTCCCCTCTTATTTTACAATCTAGTAATTTTATAGATGTAGTATCATTTTGCCTCTAGATTATCATTCCTCATATTCTTTTGTAGATTTGTTTTTGATGATTTTCCTTTTCTTTTTTCGTTTATGCTAGTGAACTCACTTAGTCACTTATATAGCAACTGAAGTGACACGGGCAAAAAGTAGTAAGTTGTAATAAAACACATTTGTTAGTGACAACGAACTATTAATATGTAAAAGAGAAATTTGCTCCTGAAAGATAATTTACTTAATGCAAATCTAAAGTCAAAATTCTACTTACACAATTGAAAATAAAAGAGAGGGTCTCAAACTCGATGCTAAAGTAAAAATTGCTTAAGATAGTTGTAGATTTGTAATAAATGTAACTTGTCACAAAAATATTGTAACAAATTTTTAAGAGTTTCTCTATTAATATTGTGAATGAATTTAGAATCACTATTCAGTGCAAAATAAAACCAAGTTTTAGGTAAAAAGTATAAGATAAAGGGGCAAAGGGAAAAAGGAACATAATAGAGTCAAGTTGATCAATATCGCAAAAAGGAAAAAAAAAAAAAATCTAGATGCAAAAGAATTTACATAAAAAGGGTCTAGAGATTGGTAAATTAAAGAGTAAAGTAGACACTGTCTTTCTATAATCACCGTTCAATAGACGATGTTGAGATATGAAGGGATGATTGTCTATAGTGATATAGTCAAAAGGTACCTGATTTTTCTTGTTCGAATGGGGAGGGGAGGAATGGTACTTAATGAAAATGAATAACACAAAATAACTAGGTTTTCTGATCATGGTGAAACGAAGAGTGTGCATGAGCGTCGGCAGTAATATTCCTATAGATTATGTGAAAATTACAATGTTAAAAAGCATTATGTATGGATATATATACTGAGAAACAAAGAGAAATTAAAACAACAAATACTATAGCCATGCAACATAACTCATCTTAGATATGTTGCATCTTCAAATTTCGAGATTGGATCATTTTGAAAAAAGGTGATTGAGTTGGCTTCAAGGTAAGGAAATAGGGAATGCATGGCTGGGAGAAATACTTTCTTCATTTGCCTTACCTGGTTATTAGTCTATGCCCTAACCACCAGCACAACTAAGAAATGCATTGTACTTACTTGACTTTGGAAAATAAGTGCTGCTTGTTTGCTTGGGCACTGCGGAGCATATTTATGGTAATATCCTATCCTTGAAGTTGTGTTGCTGGGATCTTCTAATTGTATTAGAATCCCGCTTTTACTTGTTTTAGATCTTCTCATAGTTAATTTTCAAAGGATTGTTATATTTTAGCTCTTCAAACTTGAACTGCTATTGACCAAACTCTTGACAGGGACATGGAGCTTGTGACTACAAACTATGGCTAGATGCTGAGGAAGCAGTAGCAAGAAGCGCCCAAGTAAATGAAAGCACTAGTTCATCTCTGTCGACACTGACCAGTGTTGATGTCAGTTCTGCATCTAGTGACTTGGTTGAGGAATGCAGTGTAAGATCCGGAGTTGGTGATATGGACACATCTCCTGAAGAGATTTATTATAACCTCAACACTTTTCCTGCAACAACTGGACCACTGAAGAGTCGCACAGTAATTTTAGAGGATTTCATTGGAGAGGACGAGGTGTTGGATGAACCTTCAAGAAAGCACTGCAAAAGATCACGAAAAGGTGAGCTTAAAGTTGGTGATACTTCTCTTCTCTCTTCAACTGGTTGCTTGCAGTTGCCAGCAACAAAGTCGAGGAACTGTTTGGCTGACGAAATGCTTCATCTGTCTCTTGTGGAATCTGAGGGGGAGATTCATCCAATACAGACTGAAGTTTGCAAACAGATTCTTGTAGATGTTCCAGGTTTGTGTAGAAACTTACTCTGCTTCTCCTATTTTCCAATTTGTTTCCAATGATCACTCACCTTGTAGATCTGACAGGTATTTATGTTTCTTTTTTGTTCTTTTTAATCCTTTCCCCTTGCTTTGCCTTGCAGCTTCATTTGCTCCTTCCCTAGCTCATTCTTCTGTCTCACCAATGCATTTGGTGGCAACAATGGATTGGATGTTAAATTCTATTCATCCAAATTTAAATGTTGCACTCCAGGGTTGGTGGGGCAGGCTTGCCTTCCCCCCTCCTCGGTGCTTGATGGTACCCTCAGTAGAGCATTTTACGCCCTGTAAGTTTCTTTTCTGCAACTGCGTAATAATATGCCCCCCCTACCCCCTCCTATCTCCACAAAAATGAACCAAAAGGGGTGGTTACAGATATCGTAATCTAGCCTCAGTCACCCTAACATATGGCTTGTTTTACTTCACTTTTAATCTCTTTGCAGATGTTTTTCCTCCTGAGCCCATCTTTATCCTTCAAGATGCGGGTAGAGAAGATGATGCTTCCCCAGCCACTCAGCAAAGAAATCTTTTACCAACTGAAATTAACATCTCTTCAATGCTTACGGTTGATGAAGATGTGCAGCTCCTAGACTCTATCAAAAAGAAGCCTGATGGAAAAAGTTTCCAGGGAGGTGGACAAAACAGCACTATGCGGTGTTCGATCTCAAAGGTATTTTGGCAGGCTGCTGATCGTCTTCAGAAGGATCTTCTTACCCTTCTTGAGTCGATGGATATCAATGATCACAAAACTATGATCAAAGAGACAGATGCTACTTTTGCTGCTCTGGACCAATTAGGTGTTGATCGCCAACATTTTAGTGAACGAGTGGAGACTTTTATTTCTTCTGTATCATCACTGGCTAAAATTGAATGCTCTTTATCCAGTGATCAATGCTTTGAAACCCTTGTTAATCACTGGATTTCCGAGAAACTAAAATTAGATGAGCTTTCTCATGCTCATGTTGAGGCAATTAATGCTTCTACTCTTGTTGAGCAACGCCTTCTAAAGCTTGAGGACGAAGCTTCTGTGGTTAGAGCTAGGCTTTCTCAAATCGAGGCTGAATTAGCCCATTGTGAGGTGGAGAACTCAGCTCTGCGATACAGATTGGAACATATCAGTGAGGAGAAGAAAAATTCTGAGGAGAGTCTTTCGATTGCATTGAAGGAGTTGGAGAATGCTCAAGAACAGCGAAATGCTGCAAAGACAGCATATGAGACAGCAAAAGCTATGCTTCATGAATAAATCTGGTGTCTACTCCTTAACAATGATGATGTATCGGGAGGTGCAAAACCTGTATGATTTCAGTTTGGGAGATGTCTCTGTGTCTACTTCACTACCATGATGAAGTATGGAAATGTGCCTATCCTTTATCCATTAGTAGTCAGGTTAAAGGATCATGAAGTAGACATAGCCTGTGCAATATGAATCACTTACGCTATTATGTTTGTGCTTTGTGTAGATGTATTTGTGCTTTGCGTAGATGTATTCTTCCGGATTTCGTCAAGAACTAGACCAATATTTGTATATACTTGGATCGGCTTTCCAACTTCCATGCACTGCGTGCACTATTGTAATAGCTTCTGTAAGCTGTATTTCTATTTTGTGAGAGGAAGAGGAACTCTCTCTAGTTAATCATCTAACTCGTGACATCTTCACTTCTTCGTCGTAGGCACATATTTCGTTTCCAGTGTAGCAAATGTACCAATTTATTTACTTACTGGAATTTCCTTCCCTTCTTTTTCTGTTGGTACTTGGTATATATTGTAAGTTGCTCTTAGTAGTATCCAACATGTAAACTCCGCTGATTCTTAATGAAACTTTGACTGCCTAATGGTTTGCTATGGAAAGGAGATGTGGATTTGATCCGGCCTAATTATGAAACTAGTCTTTATAAACGTGTAGTTGCGCGTTATTTTCAGTCAATCTCAATCATAGTAAAAATTATTAGATAACATTATTTGTAATTATATATTTATTTTATGAGTTACAAAAATATTAAGTACTACTCCCTCCGGATAAAAAAAAGTGTCCACTTAGTTTTTTTTTTCTTGAGTTAAAAAAAGTGTCCACTTATCAAATCAAGAAAGAATTAACATTGTTTTTCCAAATTTGCCCCTATTAAGTGTTATATGATCAAATCCCAATGCTTATTTAATTAGGGGTAGATTAGTCAAATTATCTATTTTTGTCTAGGAGTTAGTATTTTCTTAAGGGGTGTGCAAATGGCTAAATAGACTCTTTTTTTGATCCAGAGGGAGTATTATATTATAGGATTGTGTCTACGTAATATTTCTTTGAAATTGATGTTCCGCCTCTCGCGTTTAGAGTCCATCAAAAAGAGTACAACAATACAACAACAACAACATACCCACAATGTGG
The DNA here is from genome assembly GCF_029784015.1 of Lycium ferocissimum. Classification (NCBI taxonomy): domain Eukaryota; kingdom Viridiplantae; phylum Streptophyta; class Magnoliopsida; order Solanales; family Solanaceae; genus Lycium; species Lycium ferocissimum. The sequence continues at coordinate 71,683,238 of NC_081343.1, forward strand.
GTCCGGGGAGGATAATGTGTACGGCACCTTGCCCCCCACATTGGAAGGTAAAGGCGTTTCCAAAAGACCCGCGCTACAAAAAAGAAAACAAGGAAAAAGAGTCAGATACGGACAAGCAAATCAAAACAATGCGAAAATGAGAAATAGCAAGAGCAAGGAAGTCATGATAAAACAGCAAAGATAGACAAGACCCAACACATAGAAGCAGGATAAAATACTCCTACTGCGAGAAAGAAAACCTCGCGGCCCCCCACTAGCCCTCTACCCTGATACTCGACCTCCACCCCTTCCTATCACCGATCATGTTCTCGGTAAGCTGAAGTAGCACCACATCCTGCCGAATCACCTCTCCCGTGTCTTCTTTGACCTACCCCTCCATCTCTTTAGGCCCACCACTGCCATCCTCTCACACCTCCTCACTGGCGCATCAACGCATCTCCGCTGCATATGGCCGTTCGTCTCAACCTCCCTTCTCGCATCTTATCCACCACAGGGGCTACACCCACCTTGTCTCGAATCACTTCATTTCGAATCCTATCTCTCCTGGTATGCCCGCACATGCATCTCAGCATCCGCATCTCTGTTACCTTCATCTTCTGGTCATGAGCTTTCTTAACTGGCCAACATTCCGTTCCATACAACATAGTCGGTCTAACCACCGCTTTGTAGAACTTTCCCTTTAGAATAAGCGGCACCTTCTTATCGCACAACACCCCCGATGCGAGCCATTTCATCCATCCCGCTCTAATACGATGTGTGATATCGTCGTCAATCTCGCCAGTCCCTTAGATGATCGACTCGAGGTACTTGAAACTTTCTTTCTTCGGGACGACCTGAGTATCCAGCTGCACGTCCTCGTCCTCTACTTGACTCACATCACTGAACTTGCACTCTAAGTACTCTGTCTTAGTTCTGCTCAACTTGAAACCCTTCGACTCCAGAGTCTGTCGCCAAACCTCCAGTCTCGCGTTAACACCGCTCCGCGACTCCATAAAAAAAAGTAACCGTCAAAATACAACAATTAATACAAAATAAGATAATAAAGACTACAACGTTTACATATTAAAATTAAAATTCTCAGCCAAAATCAAAAGAAACCATCAAGCATAAATGATGTCCTAGTCATGAATACAAATTTGTCATAGTCACCGGAAGTTTGTTTTAAATAAAGCTATTAATTGATTTTGAAGTTTTAAATTATAACCTTATTCATATGGAGTATTCATTTATTTACTTATTGGGTGTAAACATCCTGTGTGAGTAAGGTTTTTATTGAAAGAAAATAATTTTTTTAATCAATTAGCATTAATATATTGTCTTTCATAAGGTTTGAGCACATGTATTGCATATCTGAAAGCTAGAAAAAGTGATAATGTTACGCGGAGTATCCCAGCTTGCACTTATACCCCATATGGTAATTGTCACAAGTTATATTGGTTTCGGTTGAATGAAGGTTTGAGAAGTGTTGCTTGTGGCTGAAGTTTTATCCATGGCAGCTGCAAAGGCGTCCCTCCTCTTCTGTCCTGAGGGCTTTCGTCTCTGCAAACCGTTCCCCACTACTACTATTACTGCTACTCATCAAAAGCCCTCCCCTTGTTCTATTACCTTAACCAAGGTCCTGAATGCGGATGCTGTATATACTAAATTGCCTCCCCGAGTACGGAAGGAGCAGGAGCGAGACGCCATCTCTCTCCTTAACGACCGAATTCGGCGGGAGCATGCTAAGAGAGATCACTCCATTCCTCTTAGGCCTGCCATGGATTCCGAGGAGGCTGATAAGTACATTCAGCTGGTCAAGGAGCAGCAGCAAAGGGGCCTCCAGAAACTCAAAACCAAACAAGCTGCTGCAAATGATAATTCAGCTCAACCTACTTTTAGTTACAAGGTCGACCCTTACACTCTCCGTTCCGGCGATTTCGTCGTCCACAGCAAGGTTGGAATTGGACGATTCGTCGGCATCAAATTTGACCTTCCCAAGGATTCCAAGGAGCCTATCGAATATGTCTTTATTGAGTACGCTGATGGTATGGCTAAATTACCCGTCTACCAGGCATCTCGTTTTCTCTACCGTTACAATCTGTACGTACACCATACCTTTTTACTTACCACCTACATATACATTTGTAATTCATTACACTGCTGCTCATTCCCCCCTTTTGGTAATTAAAATTATGCAGTAACTTCTGGACAAAATTATGCAGTCACCTTCTCTTTTTCAGTTCCTAACAGAGGGATACCTCCGACAAATGATCTTATGTCATGAGCTTCCCAGCTATAGACAATAGCCAAATTTCCTTAATACTATAGGAATATGATTTTTCGAATAGAGACTTTGCTTTGCACCTCGCAATCGAAGCAATTTCTTAACATCTTTTCCGGTTATGATGATACTTCCTCAGTACATCACTTAAAATGCCTTTTCAATTCAAGCTTAGTCACAAGCTATCCACTTTCCAACCCTTGGGAAGCTAGCCAAATAATAAGACCCATTTGCTGGTTTCAGCCTAGAGCATATATCTAATACCAAGATGCCATAGGAGCTTTATATTTTGGTCTGTTCCAGGCACTCTTTACATTGCTCTGGTCCTTTTGATTTGAAGGCCTCTCTTTCAATTAGCAAAGGCTGAACAGAAAAAGGAAATGGATCTGCTCTGTCTATGATTATCCTTAGCGAAATCGCTGCATATCACATTTCCAGAGGTGAGATGGGGGTCTGATTCTCGTTTTGGAAGAAATATAATTATTAAGACGGATATACAGGCTTTACCTTTTATAATCCTTTATCACCACCCTTGGAAAGAGTCTCTTGAGTTATGAATAACTGTGTAGCCAAGGGAAACCTGGAAATGTCCTTTATTATCAATTTCGTATGCCAGAGAGATAGTCTAGATTTGCTATTTGATTAGTGCTTTTTTTTTTTTTTTTTGACTATTCAGTCCTAATGAAACCAAAAGACCACGGACTTTGAGCAAGTTAAGCGATACTAGTGCATGGGAGAGGAGAAGGATGAAGGGTAAAGTTGCAGTTCAGAAAATGGTTGTAGATCTAATGGAGCTATACCTACACAGGCTAAAACAAAAAAGGCCTCCATACCCAAAGACTCCAGCTATGGCTGAATTTGCATCTCACTTCCCTTTTGAGCCCACACCGGATCAGAAACAGGTTTAATTGTCTCTTCTGTATCTTTTAAATTCTGACGTCAACCTGCAAGGTTTGCTTCTGCAAAATATAAGCTGTTGTTGGTTCTTGCCATGTGTATAGTTTAGCTGCAATTTTTTTTTTCTTTTTTTTCATCCAGTTGGTTCAGTAAGACATATATGACAAAATTTTAACAACACTCAAAAATAACAGTTTTGCTGTCTTGCCACATTCTATTCAGAATAACTTATTGCTACTAGTGGTCCGTAAAGTGTACTTAGCTTGGCACATTTTAGTCAGAGTAACTTATTGCTACTCATTGTCTGGAGAGTTTAATCATTTTTATTGGTTTACCTATAATGGGAAACCTTTTCTGTTTCTGACAGTTTGGATTCCAATGACAGGCTTTCTTAGATGTAGAAAGGGACTTGACAGAGAGGGAAAATCCAATGGACAGATTAATTTGTGGAGATGTTGGTTTTGGTAAAACTGAAGTTGCACTGCGTGCCATCTTCTGTGTAGTCTCTTCAGGGAAGCAAGCTATGGTTCTAGCGCCAACTATAGTTTTGGCTAAACAACATTTTGGTGTTGTCTCAGAGAGATTCTCAAGATATCCTAACATAAGAGTTGGACTTCTTAGCAGGTTTCAGGTGCATAACTCGATCTTTAGCAATACATGGTTGATGCCTAATAAGCACTTTCTACTTGAGCATCTACTCTTCATCATTTGAATAGTAGTTGGTTTGGTAAAAGAATGGTGGTTGCTTCCGAGCTTCAATGTTTAAAAGTTTACTCATATTGGTTTTTGCGAAACCTATCTTCTCGCATCTCATGATTTCTTAAGATTAGATTTCTTGATCAATAGGTCCATGGCAAGAAGTATTTTTTTAAATTCATCGGAGTGCCTTACAATAAGTGATTCCATTGATAAACTTCCATGCAAGTCAAACTGGCATAGACACATCAAATCTTCTGTCCATTGAGGATTTTATGCAGTTTGAGTTCGTTTAGGCTGTTTCACAAATCGTGCTTAGTTGATTGTTATTTATTTTGAAATTACATATTTAAAAAATTTCACCTTGTTGAGATGGTTTAATATTATTTAACGTCTGTATACTCTTCTTAATTATTGTCTACCTCTTTGATTATTAAGAAGAAAAACGAAAAGAATGACTGTTTGAATATGCAAGTGTACCAAACTAGATATAATGTTTTTTTTCTCTTTCTTTTTGGTATTTTCCTACCAAAATCTGAGTGGTAATGGTTCTCAATGTGAACTCCTTACGTATGTTATTTTTGTTTTAGTTCTTTGGTGTTGACACTGCTGTTTACCTTGTCCAAGCAAACACCGTAACCTGTATTCTAAGTCCTAATGCTAGCTTTCTTTGTGACCTACTATTCCTCAATAAAGACCAAGTCAGAGAAAGAGGAGTACTTGAGTATGATTAAAGACGGACATGTGGACATTATGGTTGGGACTCATTCACTACTTGGCAATCGAGTTGAATATAACAATCTGGGTCTACTTGTGGTTGATGAGGAACAGGTACGTCCACATATCTAAATGCCATTATATTTTGGATTATTTGTTTGTTATTTGCATCTAAAAACAGTAATATTTCGAATTTAGTCATGGATGAAATAGGTTGGTTACTTGTGTAAGTAAGGCCTTATAATGAGGAAAAAGTATGTGTAAACTCCCTTTTTCTAATGTTTTGGTTTCCCCTTTATAAATCAATTTCATTGATCTACAACCTGATTATGCAATTCTTTATTTGATCTATAATAAGGCCAACTATGATTATATTTTCTTGTTGTCCCGTGATGATAAAAAGCTCGAAAAGAAACTTTAACCAGAACCCCCCAAAAAGAAGAAGAAACTTGAAAAAAAAACATAAAGCTTTAGCATTCTTGGGTTCTGCATGTTTTCTAAAATAGCTTCTTTTGATTGTTTCACAAGGTTTAACATTCTTGCGTTGTTGTAATGAGTGATGTACGCTGGAGAGAAGCACCAAGGAGGTGGAAATTTTTCACGTATAAAAAGGGAATAAGACAAAAATACCAAGAGTGGGCGAGGATCTGCAGAAGGTTGTACAGAAGAGTAAAACCTAATTGGCATTGGAAGTCAACAAACTACAGAACTCTTCACACTCACTCACGCTATCTCCAATACCATAGATATATTTGTTCAAGGCTAGCTTGTTAGATGGGGCAGTCCTAGGATGCTATTTCTTTCTTTTGATAGGGTTCCATGATGAAGTGGAAAGCTGGTGTTCATTTATTCATGGTAGTAAGGTTTTCTCGTTATCCACTGAAATGAATAGTAAAATAAATTTATTGAAGAAGGTAGGTAACCCTGAACCTTCCTCTGTGTGTGTGTGTGTGTGTGAGAGAGAGAGAGAGAGAGAGAGAGAGAGAGAGGAGAGAGAGAGACAGAGAGAGAGAGAGAGAGAGAGAGCGAGAGCGAGAGAGTCTGTGTGTGTGTGTCTTTTGGACATCCTTCATACCTATAACCGATTCATCATATTTGATCTCCCTCTGAATTGTTCTTTGTCTTTTCAGAGGTTTGGTGTAAAACAGAAGGAGAAGATTGCTTCATTTAAAACTTCAGTGGATGTACTCACACTTTCAGCAACGCCTATTCCGAGAACTCTCTATTTAGCATTAACTGGATTCCGTGACGCTAGGTAATACCACCGGGTTTGTTTCAAATTTATCAAAGCCCTGGATGGCTGTTGATGAAGTATCCACTATACCGTTGGGCGTTCCAGCAGCCAAAATTGGGTATCATTAGTTTAGCAGTGTCAATGTTGGGTAGATTTGACGAATTGTGAAGTTACATTCAACTCAACATTTTGTCAGTTCAATTTGTTGACTGTTTTGCTTTTTGTCTCTCAAACAGTTTGATCTCAACACCACCTCCTGAGAGAGTTCCAATAAGAACACATCTTTCAGCTTACAGCAAGGACAAAGTAATATCAGCTATCAAGCATGAATTGGACCGTGGTGGCCGAGTTTTTTTTGTCTTGCCCCGCATTAAGGGTAATGCATTCTGTGCCTTTTGTGCACGTTAATTGTGAGTAGCATTATGTAATTTGGGTGCCAGGCTGTAGAGAAGTTTGCTGAAGTTCATCCATTGTACTCATTGTAGTTACATGGGTTCTATTACTCGCAGGTCTTGAAGATGTTATGGAATTTTTAGAACAAACATTTCCACATGTTGAGATAGCTATTGCTCATGGAAAGGTAATTATGGGATCTAATGCATTTGCTTTAAGTTCTGGAATTAAAGGTTAATACTTGGGAAGATTTCAATCAATTAATTGATCAATCAACTGTGTGATGTCTTTTGACTAAGCTGTTATGGGACTCTTCAATATTTCTTCCATAGCTTCCACATTTACTGAACCTTGTTCAGTTGTTCTTGTTTAGATTCTCTTTTGAACTGTCTGATGCCTTTGACTAAGCATACATGATTCTGGGAAACTTTATGTGGCAGGACCTATAAGAGAGGAACTGAGAATTGATTTATCATATGGGAGTAAGATTTTCGGGAATGAAAACCAAAAGCTTATTATTGATAGGTCTTATTTTGCTGAACATGTAATTTTAATAAGCCTTCAACTATGCCTATGTGTTCTTAACTTTTTATTACCTCATTTGTTCCTTCTCAGGCTTGTCTCATTTGCCGTCTTCTTTTTGAGAATCCCTTTCTCATTCTGTTTAGGTCAAACATTGAAACTCTTTCAACCTTTAGTTTAATGCATGTAGACTTTCTTGTGCATGGACCTTCGAGAGCTTAATTTGAAATGGGGAACTCAGAGAGCTTTATTTCTTCAAAACATTTTGGAGAGCTCTTGTGTATACACAGAGCATAGATGATCTTAAGTTGGATATAGGAGCAGGTTGCACGATCAGTGTAAATATAGTCGGATCATTATGAATCCTCATAATGATGAATTTGTTGTGACGCGCCCTTGTAGGCATGCGCTACAATGCCACCCAGACGTAGTTTTAATGCATAAAGGAGTCCATCAGATCACCACATTGGTGTGACGGAATATAAGCAAGGTTTCCTACACCATAGACATGTCTGGATAAAGATATTATTCACCACATTGCCGCTTGGTTGTGGTGTTAGATAAGAGAAGGTTCTTGCATTTTAATAGACAAATGAAGGTAAAAAAAATGCCAGTTCAAGTGAATGAGATCCGGATAGGTTTTGAAACATACTTTTTTTCAAGAAAGCAATGAAATAGTTGGATACTTGAAATAGGAGTTGATATTTCATGTCTATAAGAGAATATACTGGGGAAAGGGCTAGAAATATTAACAACGCAAGTTGCAGCTTGTAGTGTCATGGGATAGATAGAATAGCATAATGTTAAAGGAAAGTAATGTAGAACGGGTGTGAGATCAGCATATCATATGGGAGTGAATGTTTGGCCAATGCCTAGATGAATGTTGGAAATATACAAATATAGATGTGCAATCATACAAGGCTAGACAAGATTAGAAATTATTACAATCCAACAAAGGGTGCACGTAATACACATGAGAGAAGGAAATAGTTTGGCCATGTTATAAGCATACCTCTAAATGCATCAATACGTAGGTATGAAAATATGATAATTTGAGGTGTAATAGGGGATGAGATAAACCTTAAAGCGCATGAAGAAAAGTTGTTTCAATAGACCTAAGATCTCTCCGTATCAATTGAAATTAACTAAGAACTAACTAAGAAAGAATGCAATGAGTCAAAGGATCAACACAGGTGGTACAACTTATTGAGATTAAACTAGTTACTGCAAATTATTTAGTATTGGAATGAAATGGGCCTGAATAGATCAGAATAAATGATTCATGTATCCAACTCCAATTGATTTGGCATTGAAGTGGGGTTGATTGATAGACTGATTATTCTGGGGGACAATAGTGAGCAAATTTCTTTAAAAAGCAATAGCAATGGTGGCTGATATTACTTATTCTGTATCACTTGTACTAGAGTAGAGTTTAAGTTATTGGTGCATTTGCTCTTGCTATTACTCTAAAACTTGGTGCTTTTTTCATAAACAATACCTTTGATAGAATACTTACGTTCATTCAGTCATTAGACATTAATCTAAATTATGAACTCATATTTACATAGCATCTACACTGCATTGTTCAGTTCTAGTGCTCTCACATGCCACTTCATCTTTTCTGCCAGCAATACTCAAAACAACTTGAGGAAACTATGGAAAGATTTGCACGAGGAGATATTAGAATTCTTATATGTACAAACATAGTGGAAAGTGGCCTTGATATTCAAAATGCAAACACAATCATCATTCAAGATGTTCAGCAATTTGGACTTGCACAATTGTATCAGGTTTTTACATTCTCTTGCCTAAACAAACAGCAAGATTTTTCCTGCACTGTATAAGTGACATTGAAACCAGGAAGCAAATCGTTTGTTTTTGTCCATTGATTTTTCTTAGACATAAGTGAAAAAAGCATAGTTTACTTTAATACAGCGTTTTGTTCAATTTTACATGAATTAGATATTCCTTGACAGCATGTAATGTTTGCCCAGCTCTGCGTTAATACAGAATCTCCCTGTTTCCTTGATGTACCTGATTAATCACACAAGACGATTAACGGTGCTAAAAGAGAAAATTTGACTTTTGGGATAACTTAGGTAGCTGGGTTTTAGCATAGCAAGTCTTTGTTACATTCAAAAACTCCTTGTAATCTTGAGATTACATCGAAGTTCAATAGCATAATAGCATATATAGTGTTATTTTCGTTGTAGTGGCATTTCAGTCAAGCTCAGATTCTTATGAGACAAGGGATTTTTACAGAGTGAATAAATGTCGTTGAATCAGCCTTTATTTCATATTTGTAAAGTATTCTGTTCTTTCTTTCAAGAGGAATTTCTGGGTTTGGTTCTCTTGTGATGTTGACCATGGCCTGCTATTAAAGCTGCAGTGGTGAAGTCGACCAATTGTCTTCTACTCGGTTAATGTAGTGATTTCAAACTCCAATGAAAAATTATCTTTCCCGGTTCTTTTTCATTGTATTGACTACTAAAGTTGATTGATCAAAGATTTTCAGCCCTTAATTTCAAGATTTGGCCCCTTACATTGCTAGCTAACTGATTAACTTGTCTCTCTTAATAGCTTATGTCGATACTGTAGTTTTTGCAGTTCGGATGTCTTTTAGCGTACTTTATGAGACTCATCTATGACCATGGGCTAATTAGGCTGTGATGATGCGCTGCTGACAATTCCATATCTCTACTTTGCAGATTCTTAGTGATTATGGTTATTGATCGTTATAATGCTAGTTGCTGTGACTTTGATATTTTTTCTAATTCCTACTCTTTTTGATTATTTTAGTTACGTGGAAGGGTCGGACGGGCGGATAAGGAAGCTCATGCACACTTATTTTATCCCGACAAATCACTTCTTTCTGACCACGCACTAGTATGCTCTCGTTCCTCTATATTTTTCTAATGACGGGATATGTAGGAGATGGTTCATATATTCTGTCTTCTTGCCTTTATTCTGGTAATGTTGCGGCATTTCCATAAGAACAGGGGTTCTAATTTTATCTTATGAAGGACAAATTCTGTGATATACACGTTACTTACATCATCAAAAAAAAAAATTCTGTGATATACACGTTATGTGAAGTTACTTGCGGAAGATTGATCTTTATTATGGCTGTTACATGGGCTTTCATTTGACAATTTAGGAGAGGCTTGCTGCTCTTGAAGAGTGCTGTGAACTTGGCCAGGGTTTTCAGCTTGCAGAAAGAGACATGGCTATTAGAGGATTTGGCAATATTTTCGGCGAGCAACAGACAGGGGATGTCGGCAATGTGGGCATTGATCTATTCTTTGAGATGCTGTTTGAAAGCTTGTCAAAGGTCTGTTTGCATCATCCTTCTACTCCATTATTGCTAGTTTCAAAGATAAACTTGACTGGTATGTGCCTTAGCTAGCAGCTTAGCATTGCTTTCTTCATGCTAGCCTCCTACCTTATTTTGAGATCATGATACGTCTATGCATCAATTATGTACCTTTCAAAATGAAAGAAAATTGTAATGAGATCTGTTATCTTTATTTGTATTCCAGGTTGATGAGCATCGTGTAATATCAGTTCCTTACCATGCAATGAAGGTATTTAATGCTCTCTATATTTTCTGTAAGTTGATACATTTTTCGAGGACAAAATCCATTATAAGTCTGTGGTTGTGTCTCCATTATCCAATACCTAATGTGTGCTGCTCTTTTTAGGAACTGTCATTAATCATTAATTTTTTAATTGATTGGTTAAAATGTCAACCAGAGAAATTCGGATCTTAAAAATTGAATGATTTCGGGACAAAATATTCTTAAATTAGTAACTGTTGAGTCATGTACAACCAGAATTAGCCTAACTATGATGGATTATGAGCTTTTCATAAACACACCCACTTAGGCTTTTATCATGTTTTTATCCTTGTAAGATATACTAGTCTACTGTGGATCATAAAGAAATTATTCAACTTCTCAACAAACAACAATCACAAATTAGAGTTGAGATAAATATGAACGACCATTTTTTTTTTCTTTGCTCTTTTGGTGATTACGTTAAACACTAGGTGATTTTTTCCCATCTTCCCAAGTCTTGGTGGACAGAGTTACCCAATACTTGTGCTGGTGGGAGGTAGCACGTACCTCTTGGAATTAGCCGCGGTGCACGCAAGCTAATCCGGACACCATGGTTATAAAAAAGAAGTATGAAAAGATGTAGTAGTTAATTGGAAAGATGTGGCATCAAGTTTGAAATATCTCGGATAGCATCAGTTTAGATTATTTCATTTTGTTGGAAGGAGAGGATTTTCTAGATTAAAAAAGATGTCAAGTATTTTATGTCTATCCAATAAAGGAAATAGATCAAATATTTTGGTTAAATGGAGAATTAATTAAAAGTCGAAAAAATGGTTAACAATCCAGAGGTTTTTTTAAAGTAATTGGGCAATTATACATGTCCTATGTGGAACATCAAAAGTATAAATCACTGCTTTATTGCATGAAGTTTAATTAATTGTTAAAAGGGCACAAGAAAAATGCAAGGGAGCAACGACAAAGACAAGAAACTATACAGTAATAAATGATCAGTAGGAAGAGTCGAAGTTGTGCAATATTTAGTTTCTTTAGTTGAGTTTCTAATTTACTGCCTTATCGTTGTCTCTTGCTTCTGAACAGGTAGTAAGAGTACAAGGTTAAAAAATAACGACAAATTACTTGGAAATGCATGATCAGGGAATTAAGCTGGGTTAGTTAGCTAATATGTTGAGCACGACCACATTAGTTCGCTAGGCACATGGAAACGGCTTCATATAGGAACTTTAGACTAGTGGTTCTATGAATAGCTTGTAAGAATTTGTGTCTCCTGTTATAGTTATTCTGATTTTGTCACATCCGTTCTGAAAGATATAGCCTATTTATCTGCTGAACTACTTTCATTGGCAATTGCAAATAAATGGGTATAACCTTTTAACATTCTCTCACTTCCTGTCTCAGCTTGATATCAATATAAACCCTCATCTTCCTTCCGACTACATAAATCATTTGGAGAACCCCATGCAAATCATTAATGGCGCTGAAAAAGCAGCTGAAAAGGACATTTTCAGCTTGATGCAATTTACGGAAAATTTGAGGCGTCAGTATGGCAAAGAACCTTACTCTATGGAAATCCTATTGAAGAAGCTATATGTCAAAAGAATGGCAGCAGATTTAGGAATTACCAGCATATATGCTTCAGGAAAGATGGTTGGCATGAAAACAAACATGTCAAAAAAGGTTTTCAAGTTGATAACTGATTCAGCAACTTCAGATGTTCATCAGAATTCTCTGATATTTGAAGATGGCCAAATAAAGGTATGGTTTTGTTGAGTTTTACTATCTTCTCTATACCCATATTAATCCACTAGGGTTACATATTCTTCATTTGAAAGAATGGAGAAAAAGTTAATGTGAAAGGCGTGCTTTCCATATTTAATTGGCTTTGTGTAATGATGCGTCTTATTCAGGCTGAACTGCTCTTGGAGCTACCTAAAGAACAGTTGCTGAATTGGATCTTCCAATGCCTAGCAGAATTATATTCCTCATTGCCGACCTTGATAAAATATTAGTCCTTTCAATAAACTGTGATTCTTTACTTCATCTAGTAGGCAGCCCCATGGCCATCATCCATCGCTATAATAGGGTCCTGGGTGGCTGGTTTAATTAAGAATGTTAGAAGCTTGTCTCTCATCAGCGGCTGTTTCCCCATGTACAGTATGAAAAATTGAGATAGATCTGTATTGTCTATTAAAGCATATTATGTGATATCCAACTGGCGCTTTCCATTCCTCTCGGGCAATCAATCTATATCAGAAGTAAAAGCCACAAGGAGTGCATTGCCTTCTGAGACGAGGTTTATCTTTGGTCCATTCTTTTAATCTTTTCATTTTCTATTTTCATGTTTTGTCTCCTAATCATCAGAGACCTGGTTTGCTTTTTACCGTGCAGGACTAGCCGAGTTGTTTAAATACAGGATATAGGATATATTGATGGACTGTCAAATTTCTCGTGAAAGATATGTTTATGTGACAACAGAAACAATTAGGATTCGTCATTACCCTATTTGAATAGGGAAAGAACAAGGGATCATAATTTGTCTTTCACGTTCCCTTGGAGCCCTGACTCCTTTATGTTAGATGCCACCTCTTCATGACATTTTTTTGCCGAGTTTTGGCGCTTCATGGAATTTGTGTTGCATATTTATTCAAGACATTTGGGCTCAAATGTGATTCTAAATCTAATTGATGCTTAATTCTTCCTATTAGCTAAAATTACAGAAAGATAAAGAGATTACAAGGCTGAATGATTCGTTTGTGACTAAGAAATAAATTCTTATGACAAAGAAATTTCTTGGCAATTACTGACTTTTGATTCCAGCGGTCTAACCCACAGAATAACAACCAAAATGAATCCTACGTTACTGCAAATCTATTGATAAAATTATACCAGGTAGGTATCTTTAAGACAACTCATTGGAATATAACCAGTGCTTATACAGAAGTTGAAAAATAACCAACTCTCCTTTAAAGTAAGTTTAAATGGACTTTTTTGCCCGTTGCTCTTCATCATACTTAAGTACTAACCTATTTACGAAAGAGTGAAACACTAGGACATTGGTTTGGTTGGAGTTCTAAGTTGCGCAAAAAGTTGATTTCTACAATAAATCCATAAGATTTAAAACTAGGGCATAGCGTGCAGTCAGCAAAAATGGACACCAAGAGTTCGCTAGGCGAGCCTATAACAAGATTAAAAACGCTTTACAACCGTATAACACCATTCCCATTTCAGTAACCTATCTAATCCACTTCCTAATCTCCAGAAGAATTAGAACAATAGAAAAACCAAAGAACACAACTCCCGAAGAACAGCTCCTCTTTCAGGCTTTCAGCCACTGCTGGAAGTATGATTGCATCTTGCCACGATTAACAGCATTTCCCACATTAACAGTAGGAATTATCTTTTCTGGCCTCAGAAACTGCAAAACCAAATATTTTCATAAATTAGGATATAGCAATAGTTTGTAAAATTTTAAGGGAACTAGCTCCGGAAGACCGAAACATCCATTTGCGAATTGTACCAGTTGGGCAGTTGGCAATGACATTAACTAAATATTCAACTAGCCAAAAGAAATGTACAAAAAAAATCTCAACCTGCACAAATTCCTGCAGCTCTGTGAAATTAGAATGCTCACTATATGGAACACCTGCAGGAAATTAATGCAGTAGAAGAGTTGATTCAATACCTCAGCCAACTAGGAGCCACAAAAAGCAGTCGTAACGTACAGTAAGTAATACAAATTATACATAAAAATATGTAGGATCTAAACCTCCCAAAAAGCACCAATTTATCTCACCATAAATAGTGATGTTGCCCTTAGAAGTGGGTTTTATTAAGTTTAGATTATCCCCGATGGTCTCTGAGTAAGTCCATCCTGAAAAAAATATGGTAAGGATCTTTTGCATGATATAAGGGAAAGAAATCCACTTCAATAGATGGGTCACAAGCTATAAGTAACAAATATGAGTCACCTGTTGGTCGGAATGCCAACATGCTAGTGTACTGTCCGTCTTGTGATGCCAAATAATGCTGCAGCATCTTGGGAAACATTAACGGAAGAAGTTATAAAGGGAGAATGCATCAATCATCTAAAGAAGGGGATAATGCAAACCTCAAATCTCAAGGATGATATAGGCAATATGTGCAAAGGTGTATCTTTCCCGTTTGTTGACAGATTTTCAGAAATTCCAGCCCATCCAAAAGACCGAAGAACGCGCCTCCTGGAAGCATTTGCATATATTTTTACCTATGAAGTATTTATAATAAATCCAGTCAGATAATAGACAGCATAAAGTTTAGCTTTAAAGAGCACACATCGTAAGCAAACTTGTAACAAATTGTTGCCTTGTCCCAGAAAGACAAATGAAATTTCAATAGTTTGGTGCCATATGCCATGCTATTCATCCATATAGAGAAGGAACTTTAGAAATCTAAGTTATAGGAGCAAAGCAGTTTCATCTTCTGCTGAATGGTCCATGTATTTTTTCTAGCAATAACTCACAATTGTTTACTCTTAAACCTTTGATGTCTTTATAGGGTTGCTAGATACTCATCAAGTCATAATATGGATTAATATCATAAATATAACAAAAAAATAAACAAGAAATACTCGGAAGCAAAGATACCCCCAGTGCCTTTGAAATTGCCAAATACACATGTTCTTTTCCAATGCTGTATGCACCAACAACCACGATGGTTTTTGGATGATTATTCAAATATCTTCTCGTGACGCCTACAACAAATTCCAAAACATCTTCTTTTGAAGGAAACCTGAAGTAGATGTCTCCAAAAAATTAATATCTAGCACAACTGCGAACAACATATATCCACAACACAAAACAAAGAGAATTAACACCTGTACTTTGGATTGCAATATGTTGTGTCAAGGTAAAGTATATTAATACGTTGGCTTGCAAGAAGTGGATATGATTGCATCAGCTTCGAAGCCCTAAAGTCTCCGGTGTGCAAGTAACATTGTCCATTTGGGAGACGGAAGTGAATGATAGCAGCACCAGGACAGTGATTAGCATCAAGCATAGTAACTTTGATTCCTTTAACGTTGTTCTCAGTACCTAATTCCAGAGGACATATGAAACTGCAAAAGAATCAACGGAACGTAACTGTCCTGTACACTGTTTTGTGGTGGGAAGGAGTAAAATAACCCAAAAGATATGAAAATTTTCTTGCTCATTGAGTAAGACACTTTGACAAGGCAAAAAAAGAGTCCCTTACGATGGAGTAACATTAAGACAGATTCTCAGTAAGCGAGCAGTGAGGTTGGTACAGTAGATAGGCCCATGTGACCATCCTTTTGTCAAGCCAATATAGTGATCAGCATGGAAGTGACTAAGGAAATAGGCAGAACAGCCTTTGACAGGACCATAGCAGAATGCGTCAACGGTGAAGGGTGTTCCTGCATGAATGAAGGACTTAAATGTTGAATAACTTAAACTCAGAGAAAATGATGAAAACCAATTCCCAGTAAAGTGTGTTAACTGATTGTCCTAGAGCTGAATAATGCAATAGGCTAGAAAAATGGTGGCCCGGTAGGAGATAGGTTTAATGTCAATAGTAGTAGCCACTGATTATGCAAAGGCAATCAAGCAAAAACATACAGAGATTAGTAACTGAAATAACTACCACAGTAAGGAATAAGTGCAACTAAAAATGGTTAAGCACATTATATTTTTACATTCAGGTATAGTTATGAGAAGTATGTAACTAGAAATTGTGAAGAAGTTGAAGTTCAAAATGGATGTGTAGGCTGAATGTTTTGGAGCACACTAATTTGAAAAGGAAGGAAGAAGAATGTTTGGAGAAATGAAGATGAGAGAGTGACCTGGAATGTTCTTATAGAAGGGGCAAAGGCGCTGTTGAGAAGTAGCCGTCTTGTTGTTGTTGTTACTCTGTTGGAGGTTAGGCTTCTCAAGGCCCCACAACTGGAACAGATTCGTCTGCGTCAGTCTCCTCTTCTTAACAGTGCATATCTCATTTGCCTCACACTCATCATCAGTATAACAGCCGTCGTCGGAATACCAACGGAAATCACTACTCACCGTCCCTTTCAACTTCCACTTCTCCATTTTCGACCTTTCCTTTTCTCTTCCAACAATAAAGATGGCAGCACCTCTAACGTCGACCTTTCCACTACAATGACAAGGAATACTTTTCGGGGCCTAATTGTCCAGAAAATAAATACTCCGTCCCTCACAATTTTTCTGTCATCATTTCACAAGGCATCTAGGTTTATGAATACTTTTAAAATTTGTGATTAAATTTTAGATACTTGTCTGGTTACAAACTTTTCATTAAAGGAAACACAAGAATTTTAAAATTAGGGAAAACGGTCAAATATATCTCTCTACTTTAATTTATTGGTCAAATATACCCTTCGTTAGCTAAAATAGTCAAATATATCCCTCTGTTAGTCAAAGTACACAAATATACCCCTGAATGGATGGAAAATTTCAAATCATCCCAAATTACCCATTTAAAAAAAAAAAAAATTACCCATGCTCCATCACTTAGACCCGACCCGACCCACAAAATTATTTTCCCCCACCCTAATATACCCCTCTACGCGACCTAATCTGGTTAGTGGATGGTCCTTTGTTACAGGATATTCCAGTACCAAAGGATGCAACAATTCCCACTGCAAATATTAAATTTGTCATCACAAACCCCATTTTCTTTCTAATCTCACCATTTTGATAATTTCTGCAACAACATTACGATTTGAAAAAATTAAGTTAATTGGGACAAAAAAATAGCGGTACACCCAAAAAATATGATGAAAAACATAACTTGAAAAATGAATAAATTATAATACCAAATCAATTGATTCAGATTATTGGGTTCTCAAAATGGGTTTTGCAAATGAGATAGAAAAGAACTGTTCTTGTTGACAAGGAGAAATAGCGATCTCAAAAATATTATAACAACATATATTAGTACAAGATTTAGTAATTAATATATTTTCAAAAGTATTTGATATTTTATTTTCTTATTTTTGCTTCAAATGTATTATTATTATTATTATTATTATTATTATTATTATTACTATTATTATTATTTTGTAGGTCGGTCGGGTCTATGTGATTGGGCATGGGTAATTTTTATTAAATGAATAATTTTGGCTGATTTGAAATTTTCCATCCATTTAGGGATATATTTATGTACTTTGGCTAACAGAGGAGTATATTCGATTACTTTGGCTAACGGAGGATATATTTGACCAATAAACTAAAGTAGAGGGGTATATTTGACCCTTTTCCCTTAAAATTATGTTGTTTCTAATTCTCCGACATTTTTTTAACAGATTAAAAGTAAAAGTGTATCACATAAATCCGAACATATGACGTAAAAGTTTTAGTTAGCATTTATTGAGCTCGGAGTTTGAAGTTTACAATTCAAATTTCAAGAGAATTTTATTTAGTTTGGACCGTTTGTTTTTTGAACTATATGATATTGTTATGGAGTTTCTCTAAGGGTGTGTTCGGTACGGAGGAAAACATTTTTCGGAAAATGCTTTTCCAATTTTCTCATATTCGTTTAGTCAAAAAATTTGAAAAATATTTTCTTTAGGAAAATAAATTCTTCAAAAATGGGGAAATGACTTCCCAAATAAAAGTAGGGAAAACAAGTCCACAAATGCATTCCACCAATCACCCTACCACCACCCAACCCACAACCACCAAACCCCAACAACTCCCACCACCACAACCCCGCCGCGACCCAACACCCCCCTCTAAAAAAATTAATTTTGTTTTGAAAAAAAAGTTTAGTGTTTTTTGCACCATCCACCCCCACACCCCAACCATTCCTGCAACTTATGCACTACCCACCTCCGACCACCAAACCCCAACCACTCCCGCAGCCCATGCCCCACCCCCACCCCGCACCCTACCCCCACCTCTGCACCCCACCCCGCACCCTGCACCCTCTATCCCCAGCACCTCACCCCCACCCCTCCCCCTACCTCAAATTTTTGTTAAAAATTTTCTTCTGGGTTTTTTACACCAACACATCCCCCACCCCTCCCGATACCCCACCACCCCCTCCAAAAAAATTAATTTTTTTTTTAAGTTTTGAAAAGTTTTTTTTTTTTTTTTACGACACCCACCTCCCGCACGCACTCCCTACCCCCTCCTGAATTTTCTACTTCCTATTTAATTTTATCTTTATTAAAAAATTATAAAAATGAAAGTTTGAGTGGTTAAAAATTTTAAAAAATTGGAGGTGTGGTGGGCCGAGGGGGGTGGGTGGTAAAACTCCAAAAAAGTAACTTAAAAACTTTTAAGATAGCTTTTTTAGGGTGGGTGCGTGGGTGAGAGAGGGTTGGGGTATGGTATGTGGGAGGTGGGGTTAGAAGTTGGTGAGGGCTTGGGTGAGTATTTTTTAAAAATGTTTTCTGTAAACCAAACGAATGAGAAAAAATAAGTAAGAAATTCACTTATTTTCCACTACCCAAACGAACATGAAAAAATAAGTAGAAATTCACTAATTTTCCAAAAACACATTTTCCTCCATACCAAACCCACCCTAAAGCTCCACTTTACCCATTTCAAACTTTCAAAAATTCTGAAGTAACACTCATAATTTGAAAAAAAAATCAGGAGTGCACCATTATTCAATGAAACTTTTCAGAAGTTTCACTTCAAATTCAAGGAAAAATTTATGAGTGGTAGCTACAACACTCTATAGTTCCAAAAATATATATAAAATATAAAATAATCATGAGTAATGCCTACTGAAATAGTCAGTAATTTCATGAGTCGTCAAAGAGAACTATAATGGAAGGATTTCAGATGTGGTACTCGAGAGAATATGTAATACTCCGTAAATTCGGATTAGGTGTGGATGTGTAAATTGAGTATTAATGTGACATTTTAGACACGTGAAGTACTATCGGGATGAGTTTGGGTGGAAATAGTTGTTTAGATATCAAGATGAATAGTGAGGTGCTTAAGATTCGATATAATCGGCTAAGTTTACTTGTGTGCGCCTTTCGTGAATTCGTGAAAAAATCCGTTTCGAGAATTTGAGAAAACTAAAAAACATGAAAGTCAGAGATCTTTGAAATACCTTTCCAAGAATATATGGTGGGAGGCAAGCGAATACTCGTAATAAGTTATGCGCGTTTAAAACATCAATCGTGTAGAAGCTACAAGGGCCACCAGTGATGGCCATGGGTCGCGTGTGGGGGCGCGTGCGATGACCCCGTCAGATGTCACGCCTTTAATCGACGTAGCGTGATGGACACCGACCCTTTACCAGGGCCTATAGCGAACCCGCTGACTCTCGTAATACTCGTAATCGTACTGGGCCCTTAGCCATAACACAAATACATAATAGAACTTTTTCAGAAAAACAAATATGCTTTTCACCTTCTTTGTATCAAACAAAGATCTCGTAACGTACCTAAATCGAAATTTAATATAACATATAACAACACATCGGCTTATGGAGCTCCGGCCCATGCATCGACATACTATACATACTTTATTAACAGCATGCGCAAAGTCTTCAACATAGAACAAACTTTCATAACATAAACATCTCCGACTCCGACAAATACTCGGAGGAATGGAGCTCGCCAATCCCGCCGGAACATCTACACTAATGTCTTGCCGCATTCGTGCTACTGCCGGTACGAAACGGGCACTGAAGAAAGAGGTCGATGCGGAATATGTCTTTAGTACGTAAAGCATGGAATACGTAAAACGAGATCATAATCGAAATCAGTGAGTACAAACAACAACATAATAACTGTAATGTCAAGGCGTTTGCGTATCCGAAAACAAATCATCATACGAGGTGCGTAAGACCAATATAATGATCGGAATGCCAAAATGCTTAGCTTTCTTTAAAAAACATTTACCTCTAAGTATATATAGAAAATAGATCATATCATAAGCCGACATTAACCGATGTAGGATGCCAAACTTGATAGTGAATTTGCCAAAACCAACGTGGGATTCGCCTTTATACCAATGTGGGGATTCGCCTAAACCGATTATGGAATTTGCCCACCAGGTTTGCCCCACCATTGCGTTTCGCTCCCACCACCGGCTCCGATACCAGCCCGATCACATTTCGGTATCACACACACACACATATATATTATATATATATATATAACATATAACGCGTCCCCGGCCTCCGGTGAGGAGACTCGTGCTTAATCATCGATTATCGATCATCAGGTATTAATCATCATATTATCATATCATCACATTTAACAGAATCATCATATTATCATACCATTAGATTAAACAGAATCATCATATTTGTCATACACGTATCGCATTCATTATATTATCGTATCATCACATTATCAAATCATCATATTACCGTATCATCGTCGATTATATATTATCATATATCAAATCATCCATGTCATCGATTATCATAATATATACCCTATAGCCCGTAATAGGACCCGGCGGATGGAACGTGGTCGCCCTCTGCCTTGGGCGCACAACTCATCACTTCGGAAGTTTCATATCTCCGTCTCTCCGTCACACATCATATCATATAGCCACGTACCAGGCCGAGAGGGCTCAGCGGCACGGGACACATCATAACACCATAATATCGGACGCTCATCATACTTCGGATTGCGCGCACGATAACAACCGGCCGGGACTCGGCGAAGGAAGTAATAATAATATGCACGAGCGGAGACCGTGGGATCTATATGCAACTCAGAATATTTATACAAATATATGCAATGTAAACCATATCAATACAAGCCATTTATAAAGACTTAATCTCTTAATCAAAGCAAATCATTATTTACAAAATTAGAACAATAACCGATCACGTTTCTTATTTCGACATTTGCCACGGCACATATCAAACCGAACTTTAAAAGTCATAGCTTCATATCGGAATCATATTCTTTCACAATGTCTACTCGGGACTTGTCAAATAGAACAGTAATCATAGTTCGGTTTCAAATCACAATCACATTAAGTCTTTTTCGAAATCGTTAAATCCGATCATAGTAAAGTCGGGTTGCCCCATGATTAAGTTCTTTAACAAGTTGCTAGAACTATACGAGCCACGTCTTGCGAGGTCGGAGATATTCATACGATATGGAACCTCCTATGAGCGTTTAAGATCATCATCCGCGCCCGTTTGTACGGACATATGACGTTCGTAGACTTCCTATCGTTTTAGACAAAATTCTTTTGAAAAACAAAACTCTTATGCATTTAAAATTTAGTCATACAAAAGACATAAGGACCATAATTCGATCACATTAAGAATACGAATATCAAGAGACAACTCGAGAATCATAGACGTGCTCGGATCGTAGGAATAGAGTTACCTCGAGAATCGTGTCATAGCTTATTTACTCTAAGACATGCCAAAAGAAAGAAGGAGTAGCTTTACATACCTTGGCCGCTTCCTACGCTACTCCAAACTTAAGCCTCGACTTCTCACGATCTACAATAACGTCATTAGGTATCAACCATTAGCCATAAGCACTTAAGCATCCAATACCAAATTAACACTTTGTCTACAGAAATTTCGCGCAAAGACTTCCCCTACAATTTCAACATCCCCGAGAATTCAACTCGGCCAAATCAACAACAACCATACCAACAATCACATTTACAACATCAATAATCTATTCACAAAATATTCAAGATAATCCAACCCATATCTTACTTCACCCGAAACTTCCAAATGCCATAAGAACAACCACAATACATTTCTCTCCTCCGAATTCATAAACTATATCAACGATTCCATACGTTAGCAACATCATTTTCATTAATACAAGAAACTATATTGAAATCACATTATGTTCTAAATCAGCCCACAACAATTACGACTTCCATTTGAGTGATCAAACCTTCATTTTCATCACATAATCCCCAACAAACAACAACCAAAATACTACATAAAATTAGTTCAACATGCCTATACCAATTCAATATATTCGGCCACAACATCAACTCCAATACTTTATGAGTTTCATTCATTTCTACACATTACAACAACACACAAACATGCTAAGTACAATTAATTCACCACTCATATACAACCTAACATGCACACGGCCACAATCCAACATCCATGGTTCAACTTCATTATCCATATTTTCATGACTTTCATCCATTTCTACACACTTCAACATGTACAAATCATCCACAACATATGAAGAGAAGATTGAACCTTACCTTTTCCCTTCAATTCCTCTCCTCGGCTAGGCTTGCATATGGCAAGAATGAACGCTTTGCTCGCTCCAACGACTACTCCACATTAACAAGGACCCTCCAATTGGTAGGAAAGCTAGGAGGAAGAAATTTTCTAGGCCAAAATTAAGGATCACCACTCTCGGCAGCCCTTGGCCGAGAGTCTCCTTCTCTCTTTTCTTCCATCTTTCTTGAATTTTCCCAAGTTAAAATGATGAATACTACTATGTTTCCATCGCTATATATATATATATATATATATACATGCACATGGCCTTCTGCTTCTTTCTTTCTTTTCCTTTTTTTTTTCTCCAATTTTCTAGAATTCTCTAGGATGAAGAACATGTCTTGCATGGCCATGAATTATACATACACATATACATATACTAAGCATCCATGTGGCCATGGCCCACACCCCATGTGGCCGGCCACATGGCCAATTTTTTTTCATGAATTTGCAACTTTCTCTAATTCACTTTTGGCCCCAAATGTTTCCTTAATATTCCATACCAATAATGCTTACAAGCAACTTATACTTAAATCAAAGTCGAAAAATAGCCTTATCCATAACTTTCCACAATTGGCTCAGAATGTCCCAACGTACAAAATGCGGGATATAACAGGTGACCAGCACGGGAAATCATGCTCTCTTAAATTTGATCTACAGGGGGTCCCGCAATCGCCATGCGTTGCGGGCCCATCTCGGGAAAGTTCTGGTTTCGTGTAAAAAAGTCGAATTTTCGTGTTTTAACTCATATTTACGCTTGAGATTATTTCCCTAACATCCCTAATCATGAAAAATCATTCTAAGGGACAAATTAGAACAAGTCTCAAACCTCAAAACCCTCCAAGGTAAGTTTTATGATGATTAAAGGTTGAATTCAAGTCTCTGATACCTTTCTAACGTGATTAAACCCTTCTAATCCATAGAACCTTGATTGAGATGTTATCGTTGGATGTAGAAACACTAGAATTTGAATTCAAAGGAGTTGAGCAACAAAAAGGTAATCCTTTCACCTTCTAATCATTTGTAGTTGTGAATTGATGAATTCTTGGGAGATAAGTTAATTGGGTTTGATAAAGGGAATCATATGAACTATGGTAGGATTTTGGGATTGTTGACTTGGGATTGTTATAATCATAGGGGTGGTGAAGAATGATGTTAATTCTATCTAATTGGGATTGTAGAATCACCTGAAGTAATAGAATGGGAATTTGGTGAACAAAACCCCATTAATGAAGGTTGTGGAGTTTTATGCCCACCAAGTGTTTGATGAAATTCCTAGATGGCTAAAACTTGAGTATTGTCGCTAATGTTGATTCCATTGACATATATTGATATAGATTAAAGTCTAAAGGGAGCGACAAACATTGTATTATGCTCAAAAGCAGGAAATTAAGGTATGAGAGGCTAACTCTCTACGTTTGGGAATGTTAATGATTCTCCCTGTGCCTCGTTTTTTTACAACGTTACGAATTGCCTCAGGAACACAGTTAAGCTTAGTTCCTTGAATATTGGCAGAACTTCTATTCTTTAGTTTCGTAATTCATTCATGACTTTCATTCCGAATGTTGTAAGCTCAGTACGTAATTAATATAGACTCGTGTTTATACCCGTGAGTCTCAGGCTAGAATACTTAGCATGTTTATAAATAGTAAAAGCTTCAAGTCTCATAAATCGGATCTTGAATACATGTCTCAGTGAATCATTGCTCAGTATGTCAGTGTTGTACTTTTCAGCATGATTCTCAGTTCTTTTATATAAATTGTTTAATGTTGAACACTTGTGTTTTTTATCCTAAGGCCACAGTTAAGTGTATGTATACTTGGGCCCAAGGTCACAGAGTTGTGCACATATATTGGGCCTGAGGCCATTGGTTTTGGTTTCAGTTAAACTTGTGATTCTCCATTTAGAACATGAAGTATTCATATCTTTACTTCTTGAGTTCACTTCAGTTAACAGTTATCAGCTCAGTTTCAGTACTTACAGTTCTTTCTTTCAGTTGCTTTACATACCAGTGCAATTCAAATTTATTGACGTCCCTTTTTCCTGGGGTCTACATCTCGATTTACAGGACGATGAATATGCTCGCTAGGATTTCCAATATCAGGTGCTTGGTGAGCCCCAGTCTTTCGGGGCATTATCATTATTTTACAGTCTTTCAATATTTACAGACAGTCAGGTATGCTAGTGGCCTTATCCTGACAACGGTTGTTTTCAATACTTCATGGAGAGGTTTCATAGACTTGAGTGATGCGAGATGAGTTGCAGGCTTTTCATGTAAGTCATGTTGGCTACAACTTATGCTTCAGACTTATATTAGTGTTTCTACATTTTGATTTATATCATTCACACTTTGAGTATATCAGCATGTGTTAGTTTATTTTTCGCATTCAGTATGTTATGATATCACATGTTGATTCAACGCGCAGTTTGTTTGATCGGTCACATGCAGTCAGACACCGGGTCTTTGTGTTACGTCCAGACCCAAAATAGAAAATTCCAGGATTACAACTTTACTCTATGAATTTTTTTAGAAGTTTCGCTTCAAATTCAAGGAAAAATTTATGAGTGGTGCCTACAACACTCTATAGTTCCAAATATATATATATATATAAAATCACGAGTAATGCCTACTAAAATAGTCGGTAATTTCATGAGCCGTCAAAGAGAACTATAATGGAAGGATTTTCATATGGTACTTGAGAGAATAAGGGGGTAATTTCATGGTAGTACTTACATAACGTGAACCGCTAAGGTTTAAATTTCATGAATTTTTCTGTGAGTTTAAATTGCACATTTGAACTTTAGGAGTTTCACTAGCAAAAACTTAGAATTCCAGTATGTTGTGCTAAATTTCTATATTTTTCCAGTAAGTTTTTTTTTGTTCAAAATTTATTTTCACATTAAAATTAACAAAAATTAGCCTCCATCGTCATTTTATGATGCAAAACAAACACATAAAGATGGGCATATTTGCCAACTAGGATGATTTAAGGTTTCATTTAAATTTTGGTCTCACCTAAGAAATTTGAGCAAAAATAACTTAGTGGTGAACCAGTCGTAATTTTCACAAGCAAATCATTCAGCTTTGGCAAATTATGTTTAGCGATGGAATAAATTACGCTTTCGCAAATTATATTAAAATATATTAAACAATTGTTCACCCCCAAAAAAGGTTCAATTAAATTTGTCGGTGGTTTAAAGGATACGTGAATTGATTTATTATAAGTGGGTAGTAAATAAATGCAATTAGTGGTGAAATCAAGTAAATATAAAGCAAGAAAATAATAACATAAGCCTAGGCCGTATGAGTTTTGGAGGAGATCCTTTGTTAAATTTTCCTCCGGTGAAACACTTGGCCTTCAAGAACTTGTATTAAATCGAACTAAAAAGAATAGCAAAGAAACAATTTTGCTTATAACTAGAATTGAATCGTGTAGCTGTTTGACTTTTTTTTTTCCAGATGACCATTACATTGAGCTCAAGCTTCTTTTATAGTTGATAAATGTAAGCACTAAACTATAAATCTAGCCTAATAATGGGCAATAATAGCCAATAAATGCTAGCTTCAATAAAAAAATGTAACGTGCAGCTTCAAATCTGGACTGGCTACGCAATATTAGCTAATCCATAAATGACACATATCAATTGCTCGGTAATACTTGATTAACGCACATATGAAATCGCTCCTTCCAGATAAACCAAACTCCACTTCATCATTCGACTCCGCATGCCACATGTCCTTCTTTCTTCATGACACGTATCAAGCTATATTTCGATGTATACAACAATAATACAAAATTCAAGAAAGCCCCAAGGTTATTAAAAAATTACTTATGATCACATCACAGAAATTAATAAATTTTAAGTTATTTATACACATATGTAAAGTGGGGTTGATTCGATCTCTTTTCTTAATAAGAAGATGAGTTTTTTCAAACTGAAAAGCAAACCAAATGTAAGTGAAAAATATGTGGATTTGATGTAGTTGGAGTTTTAACACTAATGAAAGCACCAGTGTTTACCGACCGACAGTGAGTTGATAAGTTGTCACGCCTTTGTGTTGTAAAACATGGACCCCTCAACCACACAGCCTGTTTGCTTGCCCTTTATATTATTTGAGAAAAAAGGCATTTCTTATTAGTACTGTATGTATTAGTTGGAAGAAAAAGAAAACAATTCTTTGCTAGGAACGCAAGAAAGGAAAGACTCAATCAAAGCCGTCGTCTTTGTCAACTTCCTTTGGCTGTTGGGCTTCCAATATCATTGTTAGGGTTCTTTTTTCTTTCTGCACAGGATTTAAATGAAAGATCTCTCATTATGTATATAATCCCCCTCTTTCATTTTTTTTCTTTTCTCAGAGATGTCTTTTTCTTTAATAAATCACCTCTTCGGAATTACAGTGATCTGATTGCGTTGGGTGGTGATGCTTCTGCTCCTCTTTAGTTCACCAAAGCAATACTGTGTCAGTGATCTCTTCCATCCATGGGCGAGTGGGTAGTTGGAGCAGTTATCAACTTGTTTGGAAGCATTGCCATTAACTTTGGAACCAACCTCCTTAAGTTAGGTCATGATCAGGTAATTTCTCTACCCTTTATTTTGATCTTCCACATTACATTATTTCCCTTCACACCTCTATTTATCCATTTTTTATTGCTTAACTTTGAAAAGACGAAATTGATTAGCTCAAGGTCTAATTCGGGTCAAATATAGTGTCCATGTCCACATTGAATAAAAATTCCATATCTGAGTATGAAATGCAACACTGTTTTTTTTTTCTGGTAAGAAGGGAAAAACAAGTCTTGCAGTTCATGCTCAAATACGGAATGCAAGACGTGGTGCTACAAAGGGGATATACTCCCGTTGGATATAGCTTGATTCACCTTTGCTATTGTTTCTTCTCTCTCTCTCTCTTTGTTTCACCCTTTTTTTTTTTTTGGTTATGAAAGTAAGTAGGATTGCGAACGGTACCTTTGAGTTTTTGGATGACTTTATACAAACAACTTGTATGTTTGTACACCTGTCTATTTATGGGTTTATCTTTTTGTCGCAAACATTGATTGGATGCAATAAGAAGTATTCATGATGCATCAATGTTCAACTTAGTGCGACATTATCTACTTAGTCATTAGTTTTGATTTCTGTACAAACATTGATTTGATGAGACAGAGATGGATAGAGCATGTTCCTTTAGGCTTACTAAATCTATCCAACAATCTCAAATGCAAGTGTTCAAGCAGATAATAGTGACTCTATACGGTTTGACTAATAATGGAACTGTTATACACTTTGGTTATGCGGGGGGAATAACCTGGCTGCATTAGAAGTGACTCAAATACTTCTGATTTTAAGAGATTACAATATGGTTGGATGGAGGACGTGTTGAAGTTGATCAATGTCTTCCCATAAGTAATACTCCCCGCTCTCAATTTATGTGTCACTGTTTGACTAGGCACAAAGTTCAAGAAAGAATTTGTTGTCTAAAACAAACCTTACACATTTGTGTGGCTATAGATCGTTTCATTAAGGGTAACAGGGGAATTTTAAAGTTAAGAAGTTTCTAATTATAGAAAGGTGACATTCTTTTTGGGGCAGACTAAAAAGGAAAGTGTGCCACATAAATTGGTACGGAGGGAGTATTACACGTATATGAAGTAGGGAGTGACAGGAGAGTTCAAGAATAGAGGGGAACAGGAAGAAAGAAGAGGGGATACTCATTGGTGCGAAACCTGTAGCTAAGTGGCACAGAGGATCAGCTCCCTGATAATCACCCAAAAATGGGATGCAAGGAATTATTTACAAAAAGTTACAATTCTTGAGACAAATGATTGGGGGCTTGGGGTTGGAGGATGTTCTAGCAGTGGCCAGCTAATGTGTCCATACAGTATTAACATCCTTATCACATGTGATTGTTTGATCCCATGTTGATTGGGTTCTTAACAAGAGGCGTATTATGGGTTACCAAGCATTAGATAGTTCTGAAAGACTCAGGGAATATCCCGTCTTCTCCTCTTTTTGCCACCAAGCATTGATGGCAGTACAAAGTGATATACTGTTTCCTGTTTCCGTTATTCTGTCCAAGGTAGTCATTCTTTCTAATCCCCCTTATTTAGTAAGCTTCTTTTGTTTAATAACACAGATGGATATATGGAGCTTATTAGCCAATGACACCCACGTGTTAAATAACCTATGTGGATGCTGAATACTACCTCCGTTACACTTTTGTGATGGTGTTTGACCGGATGTGGAGTTTAGATGTCAGTATGACTTACATAATATGTTGGCTTAACTTAACCCCTGTAGACTGTCGTATTAATATATATATATATATATATATACTTGGACCCATCTGCCACATGTCCTTGTTTAATTGATCATGTTGTCACGTCACCGTGAGTGTATTATACACTTTTTAAACTTTCTGCTGATTGTCAAAAAAGTGTCTAATAGGTACTCATTTTGAGCAGTGTAGGTGTTCAATAGGTACAAGTATGGATTGAGGTGTCTAAGTGAATTCTGTGAACAACTTTAAGGGGCTGTCGATGACTTTTGCCTTAAAGTAATGGTTGAAAAGAGAGAAAACATCACATCAAAGTCAAATTTTCAATAGTTTAATGAATTAAAATCCTGAAACTTAGAAATAGAATGATGTCAAACATGTTGGGCCGTCTCAAATGGAAAGTGTGTCAAATAAATTGGAATAGAGTGAGTCATTATCTATGGAAAATCTCCTGCTGATGAACTACTTTTAAGAAGCCTTTCAACGAATAGTATGCCTGACATTAATTTAACGGAGACATGCCGTTATCTAACTAGGAGGCATAGTTTGGTGTGGAAGTGTTCATTGCCATGTGTTCAATGGTCGGAATTAGTATAATCGTGCAAGAATATCTGCATTTTATATTTCCCCGCTGCATGTTATGAGAGGTTTGAGTAATGATTTATTGTTATGGCAGTATTTTGATATTTTTTGTTCTTGTCGTTCTTTTCTTGTTATCCTCTGTCACCGGAGGCTCAGCTTGAATTTTCTTTAGCAGCTCTAATGAATCATAAGTGTTTCAGAGGGAGAAGCACTCTGTGCTGGGTAATGAGGGAACAGATGTAAAGGCTACGATGAAGCCAATTATATACTTCCAAACATGGAGAGTTGGTAAGCATTGCTTTCGAGTTTGTCCCCTTTCAAGTACTGATCCCTCTTTTTTTTTCTTTTTTTTTTAAAAACTGTATTGATGGTGTGATCTTTTACACAGGTATTCTATTTTTTGCTATAGGAAATTGTCTCAATTTCATTTCATTTGGATATGCTGCTCAGGTCAGTACGTATTAGTTCTAGCCTAGTTTGTCTTCAGATTTGGTGGGCTGTATTGACTTTGGGCAAAGGAAAACGTTAGATCAGGAAGGAGAAGGGGTGGGGGGGGGGGGGGAGAGAGAGAGAGAGAGAGAGAGAGGAGGGAGAGGGAGACAAGTCCAATGGGTGGGTACAAGCATGTAGCCAGATGGACTACTAGGATGTAACCTGTTGGGTGTACGACTGACCACAAGGATTGGGTGTACAAACTATCAAGACTAGTTTTCCGCTCCCATCTCTGATTTTGTCACTCTTCCAACACATCCCACATTGTGCTGGTTAGGTTGATACAATTATAATCTGTTGGTTTTTACAGTGGCATTAGCAGCAACGTTTACCTTTCCTGATGATGTGTATTTTTGTTTTTTTCCCTGATCATCTTGGTAGTATTTTTGTTTTTTCCCTGATCATCTTGGTATTTCCTTTTTGACAGTCACTTCTAGCAGCTTTGGGATCTATACAATTTGTCTCAAACATCGCTTTTGCCTACTTTGTTTTGAACAAAACAGTGACAATCAAGTAAGCTAACATTTTAACTTCTTCTATTAAAATCAATAAGGATCTGAGTCTAAACTACCAGCAATTCAGAAAATTGATTGCTGATGGATAATACTTATTGTCCTCATTATACAAGTTACAGTCTGATAAATATCTTTCGCATTGCAGCGTACTGGTAGCCACTGCCTTTATTGTTCTTGGAAATATCTTCCTTGTAGCCTTTGGCAACCACCAGTCACCTGGTATGTGATGGAAGGTGAAGATTGTTGTTTTAGTTGCTTATATCATGATTGTACAGAATATTGGGTGTCTTCCATAGAGTATCATATCTGTAGAGTATCATATTTTGTATACCTGAAAAAAAGAGTATCATATTTTGTACGTTCTATCAATTTTTATGTACTACTTGTGTGTGGGAGTTGTTCCAATATAAATAAAATTATTAATTTTACAAAAAATATCTCATACCATGAAAATCTGTTATGGTGCTGACATGTGGTCGACTCCCTACTTGATACTTCTAAGTTGACCCCGTGCTATGACGTTACCCTGTGTATATCTTGCTACCTGCACTTCAGATCTTAATTTTTGGAAAAAAATTAGCAACCCATGTCATTTACTTCTGAGACTGTTCAGACCATTTTAGCATATACTGCGCAAGTAAAGTGAAATTTATGCTAGAGGATGGGAGACCTTATAAAGGGTTGTTGATTTATGCTAAAATACTAGAGCTATCAATGAATTGTAAGACCTAAAGGGGCTGGATTTTGAGAAGGGGAAAAAGGCGTAAGAAAGTTGTAGGAAAAGGATTGTACATAGTATTCTCAACATCTGTAGACTGCATATTATGTTTATAAGTCGCCCATAGGTTGCATGCTACTAGATCATTGCTTGAGCATTTGATCTTTTTCTGATTGTGCTGTGTACCCTGATGTGTCTTTTTCCTGCTCGGTGATCTTCATACTTGAATCAGTACTGATTACTTGAGTCCTTATACAAGCTGCCAGCTTAAGTTGAAAATTTACCCACATTTCATGTGACCTCAGTAACAAGCCTTAATGTGCATAATAAGAATATGATTTTGAACTCTTTTCAATGTCATAATCTAGCTGTTATTGCTCTTGGTGAAGTGATAATTATCTTTTCTAATAATTAAGGAAGAACGAGATGGTTTTGGTGTAATATTTGTTAGGGCCTATGTTATCATTGTCAACAAAAAAAAAAAAAAAAAAAAGAAAAATATTTGTTAGATCATGAGGTGACAATGTTCAAACCAGTCAAAGAGTCAATTCCTCACTTACGGTTAAAATGGGGATGCTAAGATTCTATATTTTCCTAAAAGAGAAATGGGTCATTCTTTTTGGGACAGACTAGAAAGGAAAGTGTGTCCGCATAAAATGGGACAGAGAGAGGAACTTTTAACATATTTCAAAGTATGCATACAAACAAGCATATGCTCTACTTTCTAGTAATGTATGACTGTATATGCTTTCACGTGTTTACCTTATTGAACCAAACAAAATGATAAAGAAGAAAGATTGTTACATGTTTCCAACAAATTATAATTTATTATCTTCCTTTCTTTGTAGTTTACACGCCGGAGCAGTTGGCTGAGAAGTACAGCAACATTACGTTTCTTCTTTACTGTCTCACTTTGGTCTTAGTTGTTGCTTTACATCATTCAATATACAAGTAAGTCACAATGGCACAGTCATTAATTTCTGCACCTTCTTTTGGTGTCAAGTAATAGTATTCTGTTAAAATAACATGTCAAATATTGTGACACATAAAAACTTATCTACTAGAAGTAATGGACCTGGGATTTGCCTTCAAAGTAAATTTCAAAAATTTAACACCTTTAACCCTACTTATTGACCAAACGAGTTATTGATGGCTATAACCAGGCAAAAATAAAAAAAAACCTTGGGTATAAACTGTGCCGCTTGCTCCTTTTGATGTCTTTCCCGCCTTCCTCTCCAGTTAGGGACATCAACTTGTCTTTGTTCTCCAGGCATGCTTATACCTGCCGCAACTAAAGTGACTACTCTAAGAATTGCTATGTATCCCTCCTATTCTTCATGGCTATGATTAGTGTTAAATATCAACTTAAGTGAGACTAGTTCTACTTTTATAAGTCAGGTTCACAGGAGATTGTGATCTTAGTTGTTGAATTCGTTCAATGGAGTTAAGTGCCCAGGAAACTAGTTTAAATAGTCAAAAATGGATTGTCTTAGCTGAATACCTTCAGGGGCTATGATTAGTACTCTACATTTTGATTATCTGCTAGAAAAGACTGTCTTTCCTTTTGCAATTGTTTCTAGGTACTGTAAGCTCTCCTTCACTACATATCATTCAATTCCATTCTTAAATTTCACAGCCAATTAAACCAGACCGTAAAATGGGCAGAGGAGTATAATTAGCAGGAGTTACAGGGTACCATTGCATTTGGAGGCATGTATACCAGTAAATGTAGAAGTGGATGCTAAGGAGCCTTTTTTTTTTTTTTTTGGTTTTATACCCGTGGTGTCCGGGCCAGCTTGGCGCACCTCGACTAATTCCACGGGATACCTGCCACCTCCAACCAACAACAGGTGCTGGGTAACTCTGTCGACCAAGGCTAGAAAAAATGGGAAGAAATCACCTAGTGTTTTGTCTCTGCTGGGAACTAAGTTGCTTGGACTCGGGTGCGGGTATCTGATGCGGATGCGGATGCGAGGGTCGCATTCGGCAAAATATAAATTTAGGATTCGGGGGTATGGATCCAGGTATTGATAGGGGTGCTAGGATTCGGCTAAAAAATCAAAATTATAAATATAGAGCTATAAAGATATTCTAAATTTTGATAGATATTTTGTGAAAAACTTTCATGTATGTTTTCGATTTCAATCTTTCATTCTCCAAGATGGGCGTTAAAAAACATGAATTAATTGTCAAAAAAATCAACATGCTAATAATTAAGTTAGAAATTATCCCTATTTTATATGAGAAAGAAAACATTTATAAATAGCAAATATTGACCAATAGGAAAAGCTAAAAAAGATTGAAGCATGCCATTTCATATGTCTTAAATCTGTTTTATCTTTTATTTTGAGAAATCAAATCTCAACCCCCCCCCCCCCCCCCCAACCCACCCACACACACAAAAAAAAAAAAAAAAATAAAAAAAATCTGTGCCACTGTGTCCTAGTTACTAGTTGGAGAGTCAAAGGATGCTTTGATCACATCTCTTGGGGTGCGGCTCTTCCCGGACCCGGCTAACGCTGGATGTTTTGTATACGCTGCTTCCTTTTTTTTTTTTTTTTACGTAAAATATATCATGAACTGTATACTATTTTGACGTATAATTCTTTTTATATAGTTTCTAAATATGTAAATTTTATTTCAAAAGATTTTTGGATATCCTTCTAAGCATTGCAGCAGTAGAGAGGACGATGTTGAGTTTGAAAAACAACAAATTATTATTTTGTCATGTTTTCGATAGATCTGTATTGGAAAAGGAGGATGCTAATCTTGGTACTTGCATATCTAATGTCAATCACGCAGGAGAGGAGAACTAATATATGCTGTCCCTATGAATGAAAGTAAGCCATATTGGCACATGCTGCTTCCATTTTCATATGCAGTTGTTTCAGGTGCTGTTGGATCATGTTCGGTATTGTTTGCGAAGTCTCTGTAAGTTGCATATATGTTTCTTTGCCTTCTGATGGAAGAACTGGTTTTTATACATTTGACGCTGGTTACTTCTATTTTTGCAGTTCAAACATGTTAAGATTGTCTATGTCAAGTGGTTATTCATTGCACAGCTGGTTCACGTATTCCATGCTCCTGCTATTTCTTAGTACAGCTGGATTTTGGGTAATGGAGTGATGGACTTGTTCACTGCATTGTCGTTCAATTGTTGTAAAATAGAATACTTGAAACATGTGTAATTCAACTGATTCTGTTCTTGAATTTATTATTTTTGCAGATGGCAAGGTTAAATGAAGGACTTTCACTCTTTGATGCAATACTTATTGTCCCTATGTTTCAAATCACTTGGACGTTTTTCTCAATATGTACAGGATTTGTGTACTTTCAGGAATACCAGGTTTGCTCGTTCTCCATGTGAACGGCAGGGCATGTGCATCTCCTCACTTTCTCCCTTTCTAAAGTGGATGTAAAGAATTAGAAAAGAACGGATGTTGGGAATTTGCATGATTATTTCTTCAAGCATGTTTGGTCTAAATAGCATTTACAAGTAACCTTAAAGAGGAAAGGAATATAATTCCTAATTTTAGTGGCACTCAATTCTGGAGCAACAGAGTGACTTTGTAAGAATACCTGTTAACTGATCACTCGGGTTGATAAAACTTGTCGCGATGCACCTTGACTCAGTCTTTTGCTGAATGAATGACAATTTACTTCTATATTTGTTCTCTCATGAAATACTGGGTTTAAAGCAATGTATATTGCACCTTGATTGACACAGTTCAATTGCATTGGTGCTTCTCCTCTACCTCTTAACTCTTTAAGAACTTGCTTTAGGATATAAGCTCACATGTAGCCAAAGCCATTACTCGATATTTCCATCGTTGCGGTTGATCTAGTTGCTACATATTGTTTTTTGCTTTTCCAAGATAATAGATTTCCTCCTGTAACAAGATTTCAGTTCTAATTACTCAACTATTAGGATTCCAGACCTTCCCATATTTACAAGGAATACACTCTTGCTATATTGACAATCTCTTTATTCTAAACAATAATGTTGGGAGAAAGATCTATTGTCTCCATTTTGTTAGTCTAGTTGATTGCTGTAATTAGGGCGACAATTCAACTTTGAAGTTTTGTGAGTTCGCAGGCTAAAAAAACTAATATTTTGAATTTACACAGGTCTTTGATGCTTTAAGAACAACAATGTTTATTCTTGGAATGATTTCTGTGTTTGTGGGCATTTCTTTGCTTGCGCCAGATGAATCAAAAGGTATTGTTACTTTAAATCACAGGTTCTTGATAATAAAATGTGCCTAGGGCATGAAAGATTTAAAAGTAATATCTGCAGGAGGTGAAGTGAAGGAAGGTTCTTTAGTTTCAACAACTTCAAATCTGTCGCAGGATGAGGAGAGGTATGTGGTCTCGACCTCTTATTAGTTGGTTATTGGAGATTGAGTAGTAAATTCTTGCTTTTATCTCATCTTTAATTCCTCATGGTTAAACTTGCTTAGCAGAATGGATTGTTCCCTGATTCCTGCCTTTTTTATTGGTAAATATGCACTTGTCAGGCTGTTAATGCCAACTGAAGACTCCCAAATTAAGGACATAAGATCATTTGGACGAGTTATGCTGATGAAAGCTGCTAATATGATTGTCAAGGCAAAGGTTCTGGTGGTTGTTCATATTTCCTATTCCATGAAGGAGATTTCATGCTTACATATCTGAAGAATATACTTCATGCAGGCTGCATGTTCAGTATCACTAGGGTTTGGAGAAGACTCGCTTCATGCATCTTCAGTCCTAGTGATGCCCATGGTTTCATCGAAAATAACAGGCTTCCGAGGAGGTGGCCTTGATCGGGCTAAACTATTATCTGCTCGAGGACAAGGTTGGAGCAAATTCGCAGTAGATAAGCATGGTGAGACAATGCTGGAGACAACTGCAATGCTGCCCCAAGGTATCAACTTGGACTAGGAGGCGTGGCATTGGTCTGTGGAGACGGACATGACAATGGTGGTTATTTCTTCCTCTTATGGAGAATATTCAAGTGTGTCTTTAATTCCCATTTACTAATTATACGCTTAATTCAACCCGTAGTCTGTTAGAAGGCAGCAGATGCTGGGACGGGGAGGGGAACAGGATATGTTTTAGAGGTAGAGCTAGCTAGCCTGATTTGGAAGGGGAATGTACTACGTTGATGAAAGCATTGTGATAGAATATTTGTTTCTCTTTTTCATTTTTTTTAATAGAGGCAACTAATAATAATCTTATAAATTGTTTTGTAGTTTACGAGAAACTATGCCGGACTGTGAGGCAAGATATGGACACTTCTGCACTAGCTGCTGGCAGTTGATAGTTTGAGCTCGCGTGATTGTTTTTCTAGTGTAATTAATGCTTTGGTTTCCTTTGCCTGGTGCATGTGATTCTAGCTGCAACTTAATCAGCTACATAACCTTAAAAGCACAGAATTAAATGATTCTTTTAAAAAATGAAATCTTCTAGCCATAGTCAATAACTTCGATTAAATGGTGGGAGAGTATGTAATCCAACACTAAACACTTGACTAGAATTATCTTTATATGAGTGTAGTGAAAAATGAGCACGTTCAGATGTGACTTTGGTAGTTTAGCGGGCACAGCCCACATTTATATGAAGTTAATATGTCTCCATAAAATCGAATTGCCCTTCTTTTGGGGTGGTCTTTAAATTTTGGCCTTCGCCTAAAATCTATGGGTTCCGGGTTCGAATTCTCGTTTAGTCAAAATTTTAAAAAAATTTGCAAGGCAAAGTTTGAATTTCGCTATGTCTCCTTCGGCAGACTTTGCCTTGAGGCATATATATATATTTTTTTTATAACTTTTTAGGGCAAGCTTTTAGTAATACCTTAACTAAAAGTGTGCCCCATAAGACATAACTAAAAGTATGCCCATAAGGCGGAATTTTTCCTTGAGGCATAACTAAAAATTTGTCTTATTAGGCAAAGTCTATGCCTTAAGGAAAAGTTCCGTCTTATGAGACATACTTTTGGTTATGCCTTAATTAAAAGTCTACCCTATAAGGCATAACTAAACTATTTCTGCCCCATAAGGCATAACTAAACTATGCTTTAAGGAAAAGTTCTGCCTTATGGGGCAGACTTTTAGTTATGCCGGATCCAGCATAACTTTAGTTTTTTCTTAGGATTGTATGCCGTATTCGGCATACACGCCCTCCAGCCCTGCCTTGCGAATTTATTTATTTATTTTATGTCTGAGAGGGAGTTCGAACCCAGAACCTTAGGTATTCGCCCACCTTTCCAAGCGAAGGGCAAAACTTAAAGGCCACAAATATGAGGGGCAAAATTTAAAGACCACAAATATGCGGGACAAGTTTAAAGACTACCCGAAAAGAAGGGCAATTCGCGCAAAAAAAAATGAATAGTTCTCTTTTTCTCAAAATTATAGCCCTTTAGAAATAGATAGAGACAACATAGCCAGTGTAATCTCTCTAGCCCTTTTAAGATTAACTTTAGAATTTATTTTATCATTATAGTCCTGCTTTCTAATATGTTAACAAAACCACATCGGCGGACAGCTATCATAGTATAGTAGAATGACCAGCTTCAAAGCTTACCTTATTAAATGAAGTACTGAAAGAAAAAAAAGAAAAACGTTGGGGCTCGTAAACTGATGGTTGCTGTTTGTTTGTTTTCTTCTGAAGTGTCAGATTAGCGAACTGTCGGGAAAAAAAATCTCAAACTCTCTACAATGTTAATTTTTTGCACAGTTGATCATTTCAGATTCAATGGCTTTTTAAAGTTTGAACTTGAGAAAATTGAACAAATAAGAATTGGAAATTTATAGTTTTTTTTAAAAAAGAATTGGAAAGTTACAGTTAAAGAAAAAGAATTGGAAAGTCAAGGTAAAAAATTCTGGATGCAGAAGTCAGTAGACTCTTCTGTAGATTGGTATTGAAAATATTAGTGATTGGTACAAAATGCATGAGTGTCTCAGCAGTACCAATTACATTGTGCCAAAAAGTCGGCAACATTATTAGCACATGATAGCTAGATTATAAATTATAACCGAAAAACAAAAGGAAGATTTCTAAATGCATACCAGTTGTTCTAGACAGTAAAAATAAATCGGAGAATAGTTTACCCTAAGCCACCTTTCCTCCCACCCATATACCCTTAAAAAGGCGGATCCTCCAACTCCAATGCACAATCAGACACTAGATAAGAAACTCTTTCAACAACCAAATAGTCCACTTTGGATAGTAAGATTTGTTAGAATATTTATTATCCTCATCAGCGCCTTGTTGATATGTTGTGTATTACAAGACTGATCTCTACAACAACTGCGCCTCAATCCCAAACAAGTTGGAGTCGGCTACATGAATCCTCATTTCTTCATTTAAGCTCATATCATATCATCATCACAATAAATACAAGACTGATTGCTATACTACAAAATTGGGGATACTGTACATTGGTACAAAGAATGCATAAGTTTCCCAAGGAGTTGAGACTCTTTGAGAAGGATGATGGCTGCATTCCAGGACAAAAATCAACTTATATAGAATGAAGATGCTGCAGTTTCAATATCATTGAACTTAAATCAGCAATTGCTCAAATTTCAAGTAAAATTTGGTGAATTGCGATGCCCATCAGCAAATTCTCTCACTAAACGCTTCAGAATTCTCCCCCCTTTACCTTGCATATGCCCATAATCACTTGTTTCTCCAACATTTCGCCTGCTCTCAATATAGTCTGAAGCAGCAGCAGAAAGTGCTTTAATCCAAAGAGGAACCAAAGACTCTACTTCGCCCTGCTTTAGGTACTCGGCTGGTAAATTCTGTACCTGGAAAACGATTATTGATCACACAAAAGAATGTCTTGATAAAACTCTCCCAACAAACAAATGTCTCAATGCAATTCTCCCAACTTATTATAGTAGCCGGAAATAATACCACATATCTGGAGAAGGAAAAGAGAATTAACCTGCTAATGGAGTCGAAATAAGTGACAAACTAGCACACAGAATAAAGCTAATATGTAAAATATGCATATGTTATATAAGTAACAAAAGCGGACGATTTCATTAGCTCATATAACTGCTGCCAGAATAACAAGCTTCACTCGAAGTTTGCTGAAGATCAGCGTGTCCGTTATTGTAGAACAACAATTTATTGAGTGCATGAGCGGCAGGATCAGTTTTGATAAAATAAATGAGAAAGGCACTTAGAAGCGAGAGAGAGGACTGACTGCGGAATGGAGCCATCCCTGTAAGGAATCCCAACAAAGATGAACCTTCCAGGTGGTTCTTTCACTTAAACTGCACATTGCAGCCAATTGCTGCAACAGGGTTGCAGACTTGTGAACCTGTTAAGGGAACAATAGTGTTAGCAAAAACGACAACACTGTCAAAAAGACCATAAAGACTGAAATCATCCAACTGTAGTGTTCAAAGAAAAGTTGTTCGTCACTCCTGCCTTTGTTTCAAAATGACTTAGGATGCTCCACAAATAATACCGAGCCACTTGATCCTCATAATATTTCCTAGCAAGAAAGGATCCCATTCTAGCAAAATTGGTTCTACCCTTCTAAGTCTCACTATCTTGCATATATGACAGTTGAAGTGTAATTCAAAGATAAGATTCTAGCATAATTGCAAAATAAATGCTTGATACAAAGAAACCTGCAGCAAACTTGATTCTACCACTTCTTTCTATTATCTTGAGGAATATACATGAGCTGTTCAATTTACCCTTGACATTGCAGAAACGCCAAGTAAAGCATACATTAGGTTTGACACGACGCCATCACCGCTGTGAGATATGACTAGTATTGCCATAGCATCAATTGAACTATTAGAAATACCAACTATGCTTTCCAGTTCAGAACCATGCGCAAGGGATTCAACCAAAGCATTTAAGCCAGTCTCCAGAAAACCTGAAGCACAATATCAAGTTAAGAGTTTCTCATTTAGACTTGAATAACACATCATTAGATGTATAGAACCGGTTTTACTAAGGTCAGAATCAGAAGAAAACTTCCATATCATGAATAGACCAAGATCTTAAAAATTGTCATCAAAAGCCATAACAAATTACAGTTGCACAAGTTGTATCTATTTCATGTCGAAAAAGTGAAAATTCATTAAGGTGCACTATCAATGGACTCCAAAAGATTTGGATTATGAATAAGGATCTGATCAAGTTATTTCCATGTTTTATTATGACTTGCGGTTCTCATTAATAGCAGATCGTATTGGACATATCTAATGTAGCAAGTTCCAACATTTAAGGTATTGCTGGATAGGGAAGCATAGATGGTTCGGTTATGACAGCCTAAGCATTTTTGTTCCAACCACTTTCAGCACCTCAAGTAAGATGGACACAACAATTCATCAAGTTCACTAGTTTCAAGATAGGGGAACCTCGTGGAATTTGCCATTCAGGAGAAATCTATAAGATTGGGCGACAGAGGAATTCTAGAAACTTATAGAATTATTCTATAAGAAGAATATCATATGGTCAAAATGGATTGTTGGAAATGGAATGAGAAGAGAAGCGATTTATCCTCAATGAAATTCTTCTTACACAGTCTACTAAAAAAGAGAGGACACTAGTTCCCAAAATCTACCAGATTGGATTCTCAGAATGTCGAGAAAAGCATGTTTTCTCACATGCTTTGCAGCAACGTCTATTCTAATACTCCATCCGTCCCAATTTATATGGCACCTTTCGGATTTCGAGATTCAAACTAGTCTTTCTTTGACCGTAGTTTTTTCATATATCTTTTAAAATTTTGAATTGTCAATTATTATGACTTGTAGTAGTTTTTACGCAGTTTCCAAATATGTAAATTTTATTTAAAAATACTTAAAAGATTTCATGCCCGAATTCATGGTCAAAATTACATTGTTTGACTCTCGAAATTCGAACTGTGCCACATAAATTGGGACAGAGGAAGTAGCAAGAAACTTAAGGAAAACAAGATTAACATGTGCCAACATGGGTCAAACAGAGGATTCAACATCAAGCTCTAGGCTTGACAGATTTTTGTTATCCACTACATGGGAGGAGATGGCTCCAAATGTATTATAAATCCCTTTGCCCAGATTGACCGCGGACCATTTCCCGATTTTGTTGGATGGAAGCAGAGGAAAACACAAAAAAATCCCATTCAGATTTGTGAACATGTGTTTGAAAGCAACATACTTTGGAGATAGATGATGGGATGGTGGAATGCTTCATCCGGTTACGGGCAACTCAAAATAGCGCCTCACCAAGAATTGAAATTGTTGCAAGGGGAGATAAGTGTGTAGAATAAGGAGGTGTTTATGAGGTTTGAGGAGAACATGAAGGAGATCCTGAATGAACTAGGGGAGTCGGAGGCGGTTGGAGGGCGGGAAGAGTTGGAGGTAAGAGAGGACGAGAGAAAAAAGGAATTAAAGAGGGTGTTAGCTACTTTAGCCAGAGTCTTAAAGTCTAGTTGTAGACAAAAATGGAGGGCATTATGGTTGGAGAAGGGGACTCTAATATTAATTTCTTTCACAGGATAGAGGTGAAAAATAGAAGAAAGTTAATAGAGACGATAGAGGTAGATTGGGTGGTGTGTACACGAGAGACTGTATAATAGGCTATAGCCGGGTTCTACCAAGGTTTATTTAAGGAAGAGGTAGATTGGAGAACAAGGTTGAGAGGGATGCAATTTAAGCAAATCTGAGAAGAGGGAGTGGATGGAGAGGGCGATTGGGAGGAGGAGGTGCGGGAGGCGGTAGAGAGTTAGGCAGGTGATAAAGCTCCGGGTCCGGATAGTTTTACATTCAAGTACGATAAATCTAGACATGTATGAATCTAAGCACATAATCTCTTGATATTCTAACAAACATCAATAGTATGTAGAAAGTTGGGTGCCACAAAATGAAAACAGCTCATGATATGTGGGACAAAGTTAAAGCTGGATACTTGATGGGTGGAGGGGCTTCAACTCATTTTGCTGACTTACATGACATAAATGACATTGCTGCCAGTGCTGCGCCACGATGCATAGCAGTGCAACATATCGCTGCCTTTTGAAATGATAATTCAAGGATGGAGCCAGAAACTACTAACACTTCCTGACAGACATCCAGAAAAGAAGGTGTCATATTCACAAGTTGTTTCTCCAATTATAAAAAAATAAATAAAAAAATAACAACATTCGTGCTCTTTTTTTTTTTTTTTTTTTTGAAGCACCTGCATGTAGGTAAACAACAATGGAAAAACTACATATATCACTGCATATTTTTCATGAATGGGAAGAGAAGAAAAACAGATAAAATAGACGAAGACTTTCAAATAGCTAGGAATCATTTGTGCTCTTCTCTATGCTAGTAGCGATGGAAAGAGCAAAAGTACATTGGTTTGCCATAGTAAGGAAGCAGCAGAGCTGGGTAAACAAGTGGAAGATGGAAAAAAAACTTACACACACACACAACAAAAAAAAAAAAAAAAAGAAGAGAAAATAAAAATTAGCATTGCAATTATAAGCAGGCATAATACAAGATCCTGCGGACTCCAGGAAAAGGAATTGGGTCTGGAGACTAGCAAAGGATGGGTGACACCGGTTTGCCTACATCTACAGAATTTTATCTGTCAAATGGATAACACAACTGCACCGTACAAGCTGCCTAGATCCGTAAATGGCTGATAATGCTACTCAATATCCATCAGGTGAAGGAGGTGACATGGGCCATAGAGAAAGGATGCAATGTTCCACCTACAAAGACGTACTAACTTGGCTAACATTATACCTAGATGGTGAGTGCCCCAGTAGAAGAGAAGACAAGGATACAATCAAGTGCAGTTCAATTTGAACTGTGCACGTTGCTTCTTCACTTAAAGCCCAGTTTTATCCTCATTTTTCTCCTTTATTCAGCTTGTAAAGTTAAATTTAAAAGTGACTGCTTCTCACTCGGATCACTTTGGGCCTTTACTGTCTGAAACGCACGCTTCTTTGAAACTGTTTTATGACATCCATGCGAAGTGAGGACCCGTTGCTCTTATTTTCAAAATAGCATTAAGCAACAGCGCCATTGCTTTTAATAACTGTTAGATATCAAAGGTCCAGGCTCCTCCTCCTCTGAAATATCCAGCAACTTTTGACACCTTTATCGATCGCGAAGATGAGATTAAAGCATCTGATCAAGGGGGAACATTCCGGCAAGAACAATGGCAGTCGCTTTGCTTCAATATAACAGGGAGCACGATCACTCGAGGAGAATGAAAAGGGCAGATGGAGAGGAAAACAAGCAGGGAACATATGCATGAAGTTCACACCTCGAGACTGAAGAAAAATGAAAACCCAGTAAATAGAATTACGCCATGTCTTGAATATGAAACTGCAAGTACCGGGACCAATAAGTGGGAAATGGTCCAAGTGTTTAATCTATATTGATAAGCAAACTGGAGTTACCCATATTTTGATTCTAAGAGAAGAAAAGTTTGAGAGCCTAAAAGACCTGCCTAGAAGGGTCCAGTAGGAAGCTTTAATCACGTGGGTAGGTTTTCAGGCCCGGGAAGAGTCTGGAATCTGGATTCGATGGATCCTTGGGGAATAGTTTATGTTTGCTGTGACCCAGATATCAATGCCATTGGTGGGAAGAAAGGAGATGAATGACCTGGGAAAGGAGGCAACAATCAGGGGCGGAAGTTGGGAAGTGGAAATTTGATTAAACAAGTGTCAGAGACTGGAAATTGGAGGAATGCCAAAGTACACGGAAGAAAATTCTCGATTTTGGATTACTTCTTAGAGTGTCTTTTCAGAGGTTTGAGGGAAGAGTAATTGAGCTACTGGGGACATGGAACAAAATAGATGTAAGCGCTGATGAGGAAAGGAAGGCATTTTTGGGAGGCGAGAAACACGAAGCACAAAACAAGCAACGGAGCTACAGTTAGGTTT
The DNA here is from genome assembly GCF_029784015.1 of Lycium ferocissimum. Lineage (NCBI taxonomy): Eukaryota > Viridiplantae > Streptophyta > Magnoliopsida > Solanales > Solanaceae > Lycium > Lycium ferocissimum. Next base: position 71,727,206 of record NC_081343.1, read on the forward strand.
AATAGACTTGTTAGGTTTAATAGACTTGTTTCTTATAAAAGAAAAAAAAAAGGTTTAATAGACTTGTTCCTTATAAAAGGAAAAAAAAAGGTTTAATAGACTTGTTTGGAAAAGATCATGGGCAAAGGAGCTAAGCGGGTCAAATTGGCCTTGAACTTTGGGGGTTTCTCTCGCTTTTGGCATAGCGCGCCCCCAGTGGGAGGCTCACACGACGGGCTATTAGCTCAGTGGTAGAGCGCGCCCCTGATAATTGCGTCGTTGTGCCTGGGCTGTGAGGGCTCTCAGCCACATGGATAGTTCAATGTGCTCATCGGCGCCTGACCCTGAGATGTGGATCATCCAAGGCACATTAGCATGGCGTACTCCTTCTGTTCGAATTGGCGTTTGGCGAATGGTCTAAATTTGCACTTTAGCTGCTGCAGTTAGTCCAGATAAGGGAAAAATCAACCACTTTGGACAGGAATGAGACATTAAACGGAGGGCAAATTTGTTCCGTTTTGTGTAGTCTAGTCTAGAGGCATTTTTGACTCTTTACCCATAAATAGAATTATTAGGCTGATATAAGAATAAAAAGCTAAAATACTAAAATATTAAATCATCAGATATTAATAAGTCATAAAAACATGCATTTGGTTAGGATCTTTTCACCTGAGGGAATTTTTCCCTCATATTTCAAGTTCCATAATCAAAATCAGTGTTTGATTACTACATGTGAGAATCAACTTTTTAATTAAACCTATACTTCTCATAGAGCCTGTCTGATTTGGATTATGTTCCTGATTTAAGCAGTTTTCTATGATTCACTATTGTACGAAAAGTAAGTTTAAAACTTAAACAAATATGATTATTCATTAATTTTGCCATCAGATCTATGTAAACATAGGAAAAAGGTAACCAAAAACCTTCGGAGAGCAGCGGACGAAAATAGACGCGAAATTAGCAAAGGCCTCCACCAGATCAGGCTCTTGATCACATATATATGAGGAGGTAAGAGCCATAATTGAAGTTGACTTGGAAAATCTTTCAAAGATGCTGACAAAATGATGTCCGTATTCTTCTCTACTACCAAATTCCTCAATGAGAACGGAAGCTGCAAAAGTTGTTGCGATCAGCTGAGACAAAATAGATGTATTGGAAATATGAGCAGCTCAGCTAAGTTGACAGTTGCCAACTCATACGACTACCAAAAGAAGATCAGATTGAAGCAGGCAAAGAGACAATGACCTAAAGCTGTTCCTGGTATAAATTTCCACAGTCAAAACACTAGTTTTTTTTTCGAATCAAAGGTAACCATTTGTATTAACCATAACTTAACACCTAAAAAATGTTAAGTTAAGAACTTTACAGAATCATACTTACAGCAAAAGTCAGTGCCCCTATTCAAAAGCTAAAACTTATACATTGCCAATTAAATCTACCAATTCTCCTATATCCCCCCACAAATTCTGTTTACACCAAAAAAAGAACAAACTAAGACAATCCATCCTGATTTTCTGAATGGAACTGCTAGTATCCTCAAAATGTCTTGAATTCCTTTCTTTCCAGACTACCCACCATATACAAGCAGGGATGACCTGCCACCAATCTTCATCACTATTTCTTTTCCCCACACTTTTCCAACTGCTTAGAAGTCAAAACACTAGTTAAAGCCTTTGCTTCAGTACTGAAACTGAGACTTGTTCTGAGCTATGCTGCTCGTACTCTCCAAAAATGTTGGCGTACCCATGTCGGATCCTCCAAAAATGAACTACTTTTGAAGGATCCGACACGCACCCAGCGACATTTTTGAAGAGTCCGAGCAACATATGTTCTAAGCAAAGTTCAGAGATATAATGATACTGCTCTTGCAGAAGGGCATAGGGGAAGTAAATACATCTAAGAACAAAGAATTGTACACGTTAAAGCTTTGAAGCAATCTATAACACTCTACCTGTTCTTATGTAGCAGTCATGGCTTTGGAATGAAACAAAGTTAGTCGACAAACAATTTAGCACTCTTGGCAAAACAGACGTGAAGTGCTGACCTGCAAATGTAATGCACCCAAGCAGTAAGCAATTTATGTGATCAAGGTCTGAGCTTTCTTTAGGAAGATACTATGTACAAGAGTCTACTTCAGCAAATAACTTGTCCTTGTATTGGTTTGGAAACCTAGGCCCCGTTTGGACATGATTTGAAATCAGGTTGATTTGAAGTTGAAGTTTTGTTTGGACGTGCAATTTGAATTTCTTAATTTGAATTTTTTCTCATAAACATGAAAACCCCACAAGTTGTGAAAACTATCAAAACTTACTCAATTCTTATAAAATCTCCAAATGAGCAAACCATAGTTCATAACAAAGTTAATACGCTACTAGAAGGCATTTCTAAAAGATACAAAATCTGTTGATCGAACTTTAGTTCAATAAAAAGGAAAATTGGACATGAGTTGTAGGGTAACTAATCTTTAATATAATCCTCCTACATGATACATACAATCTCTTCACGCCGAGCATGCATTTCCGATCAAATGACCGAGAAGAAGAACCAACATTGTCACTTTGAGCCAAGTTTACTTTTTAAAAATATATTAACCAACTCATGGATCTTTTTTTTTTTTTTTTTTACAAAATATAAACTTAAGGGTCACGTTTTACATTTAAAAAAAATTTGAAATCAGGATTTGGAATCCCAAATCCTACTTTTTGGAGAATTTGGGATTTGAAATATGATATGAAGTTGAAGGTGAAATTTTGTGCAAATTTCGTAAACAAACGCTTATTTGAAATCAAAATATGAAATCATGATTCCAAATCGCATGGGCAAATGCCTACCCATAATACCTCGGACATCTAAATGGCTTATGTGTACTTGTTAATATGTGCGAATACATCTGGAAGTGTGGGGGCGGGGCATTTGAGGTTTTGGTGGTTAAAACTTATCTTTCTTGACTAGAATTGAGTGGTTATTCGTACTGATGTTAAATTGACAAGACACTACCTTGGTTGACCATAATTGAGGCTTGGCTGCAGTAAATGAGGTTTAAGGTGAGTGGGAACCCTCTCTTCTGGTTTCTTTCGGGGCTTCAGTGTGTTGTATGTAAACATGGTCCTATTTGTTGTGTCGGGACATGCTTGCATATGCATTTGAGTAGTCTTAAATGTACATGAGACTACACATATGTGGTAATTGTATCACCAATTATTTATTGTAAAACATGTTGTACTTGTACTTACTTGATAAACCCCATAGATGACGAAAGACATAAATGTATCAGTAAGTATCTTGTATATTAAATCCAATTATGAAAAGCTTTTGGGCAGGAAAAAGTCAAACTTTTCATCTACCAGTGTGGATTCCAAGGGTACCGAGAAACTTGTGCTTTTAACTTGGTTAGATGTGTGTGTGGTGGGGGTGGGGAGGCGTTGATTCGACGATTAAGAATTTGACGAACATGAAGATTACATGTGGCGGTTGGTGCTTGATGTGTAAAAAGCTCGCGAGAGGACTTGAATCACCTCCTTTTACACTGCCGAATAGCCTCTCGCTTGTGGTTGCAATTACTGTCATGGTCTAGTCTTGAGTGGGTGATGCCAGACATATTCAAAAAAGTAATGTTTAATCTTCAGAAGGAAGAGAAGATGTAGGGCATGAAATGTTGCTCTACTAGCAGTATGTGCATCGCATGGAGAGCGAGAAAAAGGAAAGCTTTTGATGTAGAGAAGGATTTAATACACTTAGAGGAGTAACTTCTTATCCCTTATTTCCTTTTGGTGCACCCATGAGATTTCAATGTGTAGAATTGTTGTTTGTAGAGATCCATATGTTTTGTAAGTTTTTCTACTTTTTGGTGTAGTCCTTTTATATGGTTATTTAAGTTGCTCGGACTCGGGTGCAAGTATATCCGATATGGGTGCGGATCTAAAGGTCGGATTCTTCATTACATAATATTAGGATTCAGGGGTATGGATCCAACTGTGGCTACCGGTGCTGGGATACGGCCAATGAAAGTATACTATGACATATAAAGTATATTTCTCAACCGATTCAAGCTATTGAACTCTTAATCAATAAAATAAAATAATTAAAGCTATTTAACTAAAACTAATAAAATTTAATTCTTCATAAACGCCTAAATTTTTATTCATAAGATATCTCGTCTAATAGCAAAACATTCCCATACTTACTTCTCAGTCATAGATGTAATCAAAGCACCCAAAGTAAGTTGACCAAATCCGTGTGGATCCCACACCCACACCCATGTCGTGTCAACACGGGTGCGGGAACAATTTTGAAGAGTCTGAACAACACAGGTTATTTCTATGCCCTCCAGTAATAAACTTTCATTACTTTATATCAAAAGAATCATATGTTTTACTAAGATTTTCTACTTTTTGGTATAGTTCTTGTATTGTATATGGATGATTCCGTGCCATTCAATAGTTAAATTTTATTACTTCATATATATATATATATATATATATATGAATAATATGCAAGAAATAAAATATCAGATAAATGCATATCTTTTTAAAAGTTTTGAGTGTTACAAGGCTTCGCGCCTCAAGAATATTTTTGTGGCTCATATATGACACTATTGACTTCTTAGATGTTAGAGAAAATAAATTGTTAAATCGGTTTCGTTTATTTCAATAATATATAAATTCAACGTTTTTCGGAACGTAATTCTTTGAGAAAAGTGTTCAAAACAAACTTAAACTATGGCCAAAGTTGCCATAACACACCTAAACTTTGCATGGGGTCTATGACCCCCCCGGACTTATTTTTTGTGTATTATCTACGCTTTCAAATGGACAAAGTCACCCAAACTGGTTAGATGCGCTAATTTTTTTTTTTTTGTTTTGGAGATGTCAAGAATTTGGCCTTTTTGCTTTCCGTTTAAAAGATTTAATTATTCTTCATAGTATTTTTATTTCTCCACTTTCCTACTAGACAGCAAATCAAACGGGTCTTTTTCGATATTATATATATCTTTTTAAAAGTTTTGAGTAGTGAAACAAAAACTCCATTAGACGTCGAGTTTCGACTTGAAGGCTTCGGATTTGATGCGCCTCACGTAGTTTTTAAATATTTTTGTGGCTCATATACTAGAAAAAGCAAGGAGCCAACAAGGACTGAACTATTGACTTCTTAGATGTTAGAGAAAATAAATCCAAGGCGCCAAATATCGGTTTCGTTTATTTCAATGGCGATATATAAATTCAACGTTTTAGTTTGAGTGTGTTTTGAACCCTTTTCCCTAATTCTTTCATCAACCTTTAGACCCTAACTCTGAAAAAATTAATTATTCTCTGCAATTTGCAATTTCGGAGATTTAGTGTTCTGCTTGCTATCTTGCTTATCTTGCTTCTTCTTTTTCGGCGATGAAGTTGATTAAGACCGATTTACAAAATCGAACGAATGATGAGTTTTTGAGTGGTTATGTTTGGTTCTTCCAAGTATTAAGTACTATTTTTAATTGGGATATTATGAGTACATTTCAAAAGAGTAAACAAAAAGCTCATTGAGAAGAGTTATAAGTAACATACTTAATTAAATCCTTTTGTATATATATATATATTTTTTTTTTTTTGAAAACTGGTAAATTGTATTCCTTAGCATTAAGGATATGTTGGAGACCTCCAAAAAGTTATCCACAAGGAGCTGTAAGATAAAAGACTATTTACAGGCTTCCTAAGAAGTCTACCAACTGTTCTGCTCCCTCTACATTAGCTTCTTTACACCAGATACGAAAATTTGCAATACAGTTCCACTTAATTTTCTGCAGAGTATTAAATTTATCCTCAAAACACCTCCCATTCCTCTCCTTCCAAATTGTCCATCAGATAGCATGATGGAACTGCTCTCCACCATTTGTTCTGAGATTGCTTCCTCCTCTTCTAATCCAGCAGCTTAATAAATTAGCTGTGTGTTCTGGCATGGTCCAACTGTTTTCGGTGAGGCTGAAGAACAGTGACCACAGATGGGCTGTCACTCTACACTGTCTACAGTGCAGAAACAAACAGAAACAAATGACTGTTCTGCAGTCTCATTGCATAGATACACCGTTTACGAGAATCCGGTATACGCCCCTATGTATGGTGGAGCTTACTCCTATCAATCCATTCCAGAAGTTGGGGATGGTAGCATATAAGGGTCTCTAGCTACAAGCGGGGTGGCAGAAAAGATATTTGTCCAAAGGAGGGAAGGAAGTGCTTACTAAGCGTGGTCACTCGAGTATTCCCACTTACTACATGTCTTTGTTTCTTGCTCCAACTTCGGTCACAGAGAAGTTAGAAAAGATTCTAAGAAATTTTCTATGAGATGCGGCGGATGGGGCAAGGAAGTTTCATTTGGTGCGATGGGCGATTGTCACAACTCCTAAAAAATGGGGAGGTCTTGGAATTAAAGGTTTAAAGGTATTTAACAAAGCTTTATTGGGTAAATGGCTATGGAGGTTCGGGGTGGAGACACAAGCTTTTTGGATGGGGGTAGTAATGGATAAATATGGGAGCATGGAAGGTGGGTGGAGAACTGGAGACATCACTTTGCTTTTTGGGTGTGGTCTGGAAAAATATATTGAAGGGATAGGATGTGTTCTGGGGAAACATCTCATTCAATGTCGGAGACGGGGTAGGATTGATATCTAGGGTCATAGATGGTGCGGGGATGTCACTTTGAAAGATAAATTCCAGAGTTTGTACAGAATTTCTTGTCAGAGAGAGTGGACAATTCAACAGATCAAGGAGATTAGGAGAGCAGTTACTAGTCAAAAGACATTTAATGAACCCTACTGCTATGTTATAGACAACGTGTACTGAAAGTAGTGTACTCGTAAATATATTAGTTCATATGTGGAACTAGGTGTTTTTGTATTTTCAAAGTTGCATATCGCCTGTCCGCCTTGGATTGAGTAACTATTCACTGAATCGGTGGACTTGTCCCTTTTCTTACATGTTACAGACGTTGAATTGGGTTAATGTTGAACTGATAATTGACAATTGGTTTTGACATGTCATATTGCGACACCCATTGGATAACAATATTGGATAGTCAGTTGCTTATACTATTATATCTGAGATACATTTAAGTTTATTATTATATTATGCCTGCTAGTTAATACTGGAATTATGGACGGTCCAGGAATAGGGAGACTGTCTGACTTGTAGAAAACTTGGGAAGGCCTTGCTTCGGACAAGCCCCTAGAGGCCGATCATGGCCTCGATTTGGATCATGACAAAATCCGTGCCTTTTCGTTTTGGTTTTGATTTCTTGTCCATTACTTCATTATATACTACTTAGAGGGTGTTTCGATTGGCTTATTCTAATTTCTAAGTGCTTTTTGGCTTTTATGGTCTTTTCCACTTTTTGTGGTGTTTGGGAAAGATAAAAAGTGCTTTTAAGCACTTACTTTTAGACCAAAAAGGTACAAAAATAAGGTAAAAGGTAAAAGTTGGGTATTCCCAACTTATGGCTTTTAGCTTTTACCTTGTAAACTATTTTTAAAAAGCCAATCCAAGCACCCTCTTAGCACGAAAATATGCCACCTTTTCAAAGTCATATATGGAAGTGACAAGTTTAGATATCAATTTCTAAAACCATGACCAGAAGGTGACAAAATTTAATTGTATAAATATGGAAAAGGAAAAGTAGTAATTGGTAAGCCTCGTCGATCTGGGGGAAAGTTTCACCTTCATCAAATAAGCCGATTCCTGGTTTTAGAGATTTTTTTAAAAAAATTATCAGAAAAGAAGTACCAGATGACTGAATTGCTTGCGAAAGAGCTCTGCATGCTGCCATAGATAGAATAGCATTTCCAATGTGCTCTGTCTGAAAAAGTTTTTCTAACATTTGCCAGAATACTCCTAGCAGCGCTACAAGAGGATCATCCAAATCCGAACCAGCAGAAGACTCTGTTGACAGATGGCTGAATACAGTTCCCAATCTGACCAATCAGCCAAGGCTTCACTTAGAAATGTATACGAATGAAAAGCATTGACCAGTAAGCTATTCATAGAAGTCCTTTACAGAAGGGGAAAATAAAAGTTCAGTTCCCAACCTTCATAGAACTAGTGGTTTTGCAGAATGTACGTCAAATACCGTGTTTTAGACTCTTCATGGTAATTAAGACAGACTTAGAGAACAAAATTGGAAAAAAAGTACAGCAGCGAATAATACACATGATCATACAAATACTGCAGATTAAATTCGAAAAAAAATAAATAGAAAACAAATGAAGGATTAAGTTGTTTTTTTATCAAGAGTATTTTCATTCATAAACATGGCCAAAAAACGGCCGTATACAACGGATATTCCAAAGATAAAGACTACAAAATATGATTCTCCACAAACTCCAGCAAGTCCTCTATACAACAAGGAACTTTCTATTTACACCAAAAGAAAATAAGGGAGCGGAGACTACTCCTCAACAGAGAAAAACTTGACTCTACTCCTTCAAAAGCTCTCTTGAAGGATTAAGTTGTTATCTTACAGAAGGGTTCTCAGCAAAAAATTATTTCATAATATCACTTCTAATCTTTATTTTGAATCAGTCATGTAGAGGGAATTGGTTCACTTTCAGAGTAGATGCTCTGTAATGACTCAATTCTGCATGAAACGTCTCATAACAGGTTTTGCGCTGTTGGGAAGAAAAAGAAGGTAAAATTTTATTGCACTCCTTTTATTAATAGCATACTACCAGGAAACGGTCATATGGTGTATTGGTCGAAAAATAGCAGGACATTTCAAAATATGTGCTGTGCCAATGATTGCCTTGTACTGCAAACTAGAGAGCAGAATAACATAGAGCATGATCTTTGTGAATGTTACATTTCAATTGCTCTCATCAGCAACGGCATGCAAACCTTAATAAGAAAAATATCTGAACTAATGCAGATGCAAAAAATAATAATGCCCAGTAGCAATAGGTTCAAACCTATGTAAACTTCTTCTCGCGGCATTAACAAACTGAGAATAAGAAGCAGGATTATCCCTTAAAGAGTGGTCTTGATTTTCATCAATCTGAAACAAAGAAATTCACTCTCAGTTAAGGTAAGCTTAGAGGACAGTCAATAAACAATTTTCAGTACTCTGCATCACGTGCTTTCAAATTGCATAATTTTTTTTAGTTAAGGTAGATAATTTTATAAATAATGGGGACGAACCCGTATACCGAAATATGGTTCTCTATGAAAGAAACTCAATCATCTATATGTGGTGTCTCATGGGTATACCAAAGAGAAACTAGAAACATAAGATTACTTTGCAATTTGACAATATCACCATCAACCCCTTCAAATGCACTCATGTTTCTCTCCTTCCAAAGAACCTACATGATGCTAATGAAGCAACATCCCATGCCCTTGATCTTCTCTTTCTTCTTCTCAATGACCAACTGTGTAATGCCTGAAGCTGATTTTGGAGAAAGGTGAAACTAACAGCATAGGGAAAGAGGGGGACCAAGCTCAAAGAATGGATGTAGAGAGTAGAACTTGATGGTGTGCGAAGGTCACACTGAACCTTGAACTCTAAACGATGGACTACACAATAGACAAAATAATAGCGATATAACTTCATTGTAGAAGAGAAAAAGGGTAAGTAACAACACACAGAATGATGAAGAGAAAAGGAAGGGGGCAAGGGACTATTTTGAACTTTGGGACTTCAAATTAAAAAATTATATGCATGAAGTTTTAAGCTTTTTCCTCTTCATGCTTGCTTGAAGAGGATAAGGAAGGGGGTAATACAGTATTTTGGGACTTCAAGTTCAAAAATTATATGTGTTGATTTGGTATTAATGATTGAGATTGAGATGTTGATTTGATATTATGATTAAGATTGATAGCTTAATTTTAGGAATATATTGTGTTAATGTAATTGATTAGGAATTGATTGTGTAATATTGTCTTTCCTTATTTAGTCTTAGAACTCATGTATTCTTATGGGTTGTATAATTATTCAGAAATACAAGAAGCCTTTTCTTCTTGCTAAAAATTTTCATGGTATCAGAGCCATTGCTGCCTTTTTGAGGTGACTTTTCTCCCTCGCAGCACTAAGGTTCCGTGTTTTATCAAAGAGGTCGAGTTTTTCTCTCTTTGTGGCTGTCCGCACAAAAAACTCCTCCTGTTCAGTTCGTTTACGGATTGTTTTTTCTCGTTGGGGTTGCTGGAACATTCGAGCCTATCCCTTGAGTTTTTTTTTCCGATCACCGGAATTAGGATTCCGGCGTGGCAGCCAACTTTTCGGCGATTTTTTCCTGGATTTTTTTCCCCTATATCGGGTCGTAGGCCTATTCTGACCCTTCCCATCCAGGTTCTAAAGTTGCTCTTTTCAGATTCTAAATTATATTTGGGTTATTATCTGTTAAAATTATGGGTGGTGACACAAAATGGTAGATAATATGGGTGACACTACTTCTGGAGAGACTCTGTCTCAGGATGAAGTTTAACATCTTCGCCGTTTTCTGAAAAAACTTGACTCTTCTAGTGTTGCTAGCCCCAATTATGTGCAGTCAGGTATTGCTTTTAATGCTCAGCTTAATTATTGGATTATTGATTCTGGTACGAATAGACACATGACAGGCTCTTCTAAAGGCCTTCAAAATTACTCTCCTAGTCCCAAAGGGGATTATGTCAGAATAGCCAATGGCTCCCTAGCCCGTCTCTGGAACAAGTTCAATCGTTTGTACTCCTAATATTACCTTATCATCCATTCTTCATGTGCTTGATTTTCCTATTAACCTATTATCTGTTAGTGCTATCACCAACGAACTAAACTATAATGTCATATTCTTTCCTGATTATTGTGTTTTTCAAGATCTTCATACAGGGAAGAAGATTGGCAGTGGTAGATTGCATGATGGCTTATATTTGATCGATGGAACTCGAGACTCTGGTCAGGCCTTTTTTGTAGGAAATAAGGATGTCAACTGAGAAACAATACAGTGGCATAGACGGTTGCGGCACCCATCTTTTTTTGCTTTAAAAAAGCTATACCCTAGTTTATTTTCTAGAAGCGAGTTCGAATCTTTGTCTTGTGATGCATATGAATATGCCAAGCACACTAAAAACTCTTATCCTCGAGTGACAATAAAAGCACAATTCCCTTTTCGACTATTCATTCGATATACGGGGTCCTACTCAAACACTTTCTTTGTACGGTAGTCGATGGTTTGTTACTTTTATCGATTGTTGCACTAGAATGACATGGGTATATCTGTTAAAAGCCAAAAGTGAAGTTTCCTCCGTTTTCGGTCATTTCATAGGATGATTTGTACTCGGTTGAGGCTAAGATAAAGATATTTCGAACTGACAATGGCACAGAATACACGGATAAAACTTTTGGAGCTTACTTGGAGTCTTTTGGGATAAACCATCAAACTAGTTGTCCTTATACCAGTGCACAAAATGGGGTTGCTGACAGAAAAAATAGGCATTTGTTAGAAGTAGCAAGATCCCTTTTGTTTACCATGAATCTGGCGAAGCCTTACTGGGGGGATGCCATTCTAGTAACTGCCTACCTCATCAATAGAATGCCTTTAAAACTCTTAATTTTCAGAGTCCTTTAGAAGCTTTAAAGGGTAAAAATGACTACACTATTCGTCCAAAGATATTTGGGTGTGTTTGCTTTGTTCACGCTAGGAACTCTGGGAAACTTGAACCTAGAGCTCTTAAATGTGTCTTTATTGGGTATTCTCCAACACAGAAAGGGTACAAATGTTATCACCCTCCTTCTAGGAGATTCTTTGTCAGTATGGATGTTACCTTTCGGGAATCTGAGCCCTATTTCAGTATTACATCATTACCTCTTCAGGGGGAGAATTATAAGGAAGAAGAGATGGTTTTTCCTAGTTCCATTGTTAAAACTCACACAAGGCAAAGTGAAATTGGAGAAAGAATTTAGGGGGAGACTGTTGGGCATTTGGATAGGCCTGATTTGATAACTTACTCAAGGAGAAATAGAGCAGAAGAAGCCATCATGCAACCTGCCGAAGCCGAACCTTCTTCTTCTGGTGAGTTATCTATACTTCCTAATGAGTTAGATTTGCCTATTGCTCACAGGAAAGGAGTCGGATCGTGCACTAAACACCTTTTATCTAACTTTGTTTTCTATAATTCTTTGTCGCCCTCCTATAGAGCCTTTGCCTTGTCTATTTCTTCTCTGTCTATTCCTTAGAATTGGAGGGAAGCTTTTGCAGATTCTAAATGGAAGCAAGCTATGATGGAAGAAATGAAGGCCTTATCAAAGAATGAGACTTGGGAACTTATCGCATCACCACCAGACAAGAAGTTGGTTAGTTGCAAATGGGTCTTCACTGTAAAATATAAAGCTGATGGTTCCATTGAAAGGTTCAAAGCAAGATTGGTGGCTAAAGGATTCACTCAGACTTATGGAGTGGATTATCAAGAGACATTTACTCCTGTTGCAAAAATGAACACTATTAGAATTCTTCTATCTTGTGCAGCTAATCTTGACTGGGACTGAAGAGGTGTACATGAAGATTCCTCCTGGTTTTGGTACTGAAGAAAGCCTTGTACGGATTGAAGCAATCTCCTAGAGCTTGGTTTGATAGATTCTATAAAGCAATGATCTCCAGAAATTTGAACGGTCAATTTCCAACACTTTTCACGATACGATGGCATTTTGGTTACCAACAAAGCAATGCGGATCACATCCTTTTTATAAGACATCAAAAGGATAAACTTACTCTTCTCATAGTTTATGTTAATGACATAGTAATGACAGGAGATGACAAAGAGGAGATGACCCGATTGAAGAAGTTGTTGGCACAGGAATTTGAGATCAAGTATCTAGGAAAATTGCAGTACTTCTTGGGAATTGAAGTTGCTAGATCAAAAAGAGGAATCTTTATTTCTCAAAGAAAGTATATTCTGGATCTCTTGAAAGAAATAGGTATGATAGGTTGCAAACCAGCAGAATCACCCATTGAAAGCAATCACAAACTACAAAGCAGAGTTGGAAAGTAACCAGCAGAATCACCCATTGAAAGCAATCACAAACTACAAAGCGAGTTGGAGAGAGATATCAGAGGCTGGTTGGAAGACTCATTTCTCTCTCTCACACTAGACTGACATAGCCTATTCGATCGCCTGCTGAGTCAGTTTATGCATGATCCCCGAGATCCTCATATGCAAGCTGTCTTTCACATTTTGCGGTATCTAAAGTTTGCTCCAGGAAAAGGTCTACTTTACTCTAAACATGGTCACCTCCAAATAGAAGCCTTTACATATGCAGATTGGGTTGGATCTCTAGATGACAGAAGGTCTACATCTGGTTACTGTACACTCGTAGGAGGAAACTTGGTCACTTAGAGAAGCAAGAAGCAAAGTGTAGTTGCTAGATCAAGTGCGGAGGCAGAATATAAAGCTATGGCCCAGGGTGTTTGTGAACTTTTGTGGTTACAAAAGATACTGGAAGAATTGAGATTGTCTGACAAAAGGAAACTTTCCTTGTATTGTGACAACAAGGCTGCAATCAGTATAGCTCAAAATCCAGTCCAGCATGACCGAACAAAGCATGTTGAAATTGATCGACACTTCATCAAAGAAAAAGTCACTGGTGGTGTCTTGAGTTTGTTCCATCTGTCATCGGAAAAACAACTAGCTGATGTGTTTATCAAAGGCCTCAACAAACAGACTTTTCATACACTGGTTTGCAAGTTGGGCATGTGCGACATCTTTGCACCAACTTGAGGGGGAGTGTTGATTTGGTATTAATGATTAAGATTGAGATGTTAATTTGATATTGATGATTAAGATTGATAGCTTAATTTTAGGAATATATTGTATTAATGTAATTGATTAGGAATTGATTGATTAAGATTGATAGGTCTTTCCTTATTTAGTCTTAGAACTCATGTATAAGTACCCATTCTTATGGGTTGTATAATTATTCAGAAATACAAGAAGCCTTTTCTTCTTGCTAAAAATCTTCAATATTGAAATGGAAGAACCTCATAGCTTGCTTCAACTCCTCTACAAGCAGAAGATTGTAATCACTGGTTATAGAAATACATGGAAATGGACTCCTTAGAAGGGAAGCGATGGATTTTCCTCACCCCTTAATGTGAATCCCTAGAGCGCAAAAGAGAAGTTTGTTTCCTCATTTAGCTAGGGAAGCTACTTAAAATGGAGAGCTGAGGGAAAGAACATATACATCATTTGTCGTTTCATGTGAAAGGGGGAGACGGGAAGACTTTAATCATCTACTACTTCACTGCCTAATTGAATATTGATTATAGGTCACAGTATGGAACATGTATGAGTTGAATGGTTTGCGCTTGCCAGTGTGAAAGAAATGCTCATGGGGTGAAAATTCAAAAGAAAAGGGTACACAAATACTGAAATAGAGCATAGAGCATGAGACGCAGCACCAAAGGTCTAATGTGGACAATTCGAAAAGCATGAAACTGAACCAATACAACATAATTGGGTATAAGCGGATCGCATTCATGTTATTTACTTATTTTCGCAAATGTTAGAAGCACCTATGACATACCAGTTACACAAAAAATTGAGTGCTTTTTTGTGTAGAATTGTGTTTTTCTTTGTTATTTTAAGATTTTGTACGCTTTTTGTTTATGCAGGGATTATTTCCCTTACACTTTATAATATAAAATTCATTTTATAAAAAAAAAAAAAAATTAAAGCTAATAATTGGTCCTTACAGAGCACTCACATCAATAAGACCCAACTTTAGGTGGTATTGCAACAAGGAGACTATGCGATGCAGTTCAAACATTTAATACAAAATGTTGAAAGAACTTCAAAACAGTACTGGGGAAAAGAGAGACGCAACACTCTTTGTAGAACCACAATACAATTATGTACTGTTGTAAGTTCATGACATGACAGAGATACAAGAAAAGAAAGAAGATTAACTTACTAGTTTGCCAATAGCTTCATAGCAAGGCGAGACCAACCTAGCTAACAAATTATTCTTCAGCTCCTTGTTAGGAAGGGTACCAAGTATCAAACTAATCGCGCTGACTACTTTTTCTTCATCCTCCAGAGGCAAATGCCTCTCATCCAAACTCTAAGAAGAATATGTCAAAGAAAAGTATGTCAAACACAAGGAACAAGAGAAACAACACAATTACACATTAATTATCACTCCTATAAACGATAAACCAAACCTACTGATCAAATAAACAAGAGGAATGTCTATACTAATTTAAAAGGTAAACAAGACAGTGCAACTGACTTGTTATGTTTATCAACTTTTTTGTCCTAAAATACCCCTCCAATCACCCAACTATCAAGACAAAGAAAAAGATAGTTGAAATGTATAGCTATATTTTCAACTCCACTCACTCTCTAAATCAACTATCTATGCTCTTTTTCTTTCCAATTTTAATTTTAATTAAATTTCAATAAACTATGAACATATACAAGTACGTGACGTCCAGTCAATAATATAGGACCGTCATTTCAAACCATTGTCTTAATAACTAAAACTGGTTTTTGACCTGAGAATGATACTGCAATACAAAATAACTTGAACAAAGACCTTCAGGTAAAAAAAATTTGAGACACCACATAGTTTATATAGGACAAACCTCTCCAATCCAGAGTAAGATCTCCAAACTTGAATGCTCATACATAGGGGCAGTGGCATCTTCGCATAACTTGAGCAAAGCACTGGCACAAGCAGCTGAACATAAAGGTTCTGAGATGCCCGTTGCAAGAAATAATCTGATAATAACATATAAGATCATCACTATAACATCAACAGGAGATACTCATGGACAAGGTACAACAAATTCCACCCAAAAACAAGGGAAAAAAAGCGGTATGCGGTTGTTTTGGGAAAATAATTTGTTTTCAAAATCACAGATAGAAAGAAAAACTTTGCAGAAGAAATGGGTCGAGAGGACAGCATCTGAGGAAGAGTACAAGAAAAGGGCAATTTATGGTATTACACAAACAACTGTAGAAAAAGCATGTCGTGAAAAACAGGATGTAGGGAATCAGTTTTAACCAAATGAAGTGGGGCGGGACTTTCCAGAAGAGGAAGTTTGGGAGCAGGCTAGACATATGCTGTGGGGACAAAGCCCCAAACCCATTCGGTGAAGCTTTCTTCTAGCAGTGTAGGAGCGCAGTAAAGACAAATTACGTAGTACTCACTCCGTTCATTTTATGTCCCTTGATCAGTTGATAAGAGCAACAATATCTTTTTGCATAGCAGTTATAACAATGAAAGAAGGGGCTGTTCCATTAAAGAATTTGACCCGTAAGTTCTGTTGAAAATAAACAAAAAATAGTGTAGTCTTGTAGTAAAATGTCACTAGATTCATTATGTTTCAGAATGGTGTTCTAATAATTGAATATTGTATATGATATTCTAGGATATTCTCTAATTAAATGTACAAATATAATTAGATACCTTAATAAAACCACAACAACATACCCAATGTAATCTCACAAGTGGGGTCTGGGTAGGGTAGGATGTACGCAAACTTTACCCCTACCTTTGTGGGGTAGAGAGGTTGTTTCCCGTAGACCCTCGACTCAAAAGAAATGTAATCAACGCAGGATTGCAAGGAATATATAACAATAAAATATCAAAATACAAAACAAATGAATCAATAGATAGTAATACACACTGAAGAATAAGTAACTATGCGATATAAATAATAAAACTAAGAAAAGGAGATGAGGAGGCTAGCCCCCTACCTTTTTTTTATCAAGTAAAGTTTAAGGCAAGCCCTCAACATCTCCCACACAAAGTGCGATAATACTCAACTACCTACTAACCTTCTACCCTAACTCTCGATCTCTAAATCTTCCTATCCAAGGTCATGTCCTAAGTTAATGGAAGATATGCCATGTTCTATCTAATCACCTCCCCCATTTCTTCTTCGGCCTACCTCTGCCTCTCCTAACTGCTTCTACCGCCAAGCTCTCATACCTCCTAACTAGCGCATCATCGCACCTCCTCTTCACATCCCGAACCATCTGAGTCTTGTTTCTCACATCCTGTCCGCCACAAAGGCCACTCCGAACTTGTCCCGTATAGCTTCGTTTCTAATCATATCTCTCCTAGTATGCTCACACATCCATCTGAGCATCCTCATATCCACTACCATAATTAGATACCTTATTTATTTTTTATTTTTTTGATCAAGTAAAAGACTTCATTGATATTAACAAGGCCATAAATGGCCGTATACAAGAGGTATACCAAAAAAGGAGAAACCTACAAAATAAGGTTCACTCCAAACGACACCCAATCCTCTATACAAACAGGAACTACATGGGAGCACCAAAAGAAAATAAGGGATCGGAGACTACTCCTCAATTAAGCAAAGCTCATCTCCACCCTTTCAAATGCACTCTTAATCTATCTCTTTCCAAATGACCCACAAAAAAGCAAGAGGAGTAACATTCCAAGCCTTGTGACTTCTTCTCCTAGATCCACTCTTCCAACTGAACATCAACTCCTTCACGAATTTTGGCATAACCCAAGAAACACCAAACCATTTAAAGATATCCCACTGTAACCTCATGGCTTGTTTACAATGTAACAAAATATGATCCACGTCCTCCCCTGCCTCCTTACATAGGAAACACCAACTTATACAAATGACCTTTCTTTTCTTAAGGTTCTCCGCCGTCAATATCACCCCTCTAGCCGCCAACCATGCGAAGAAACACACCTTCCTAGGCACCTTAGGTATCCGGACCGAATCAAATGGGAAACTATCCTCCGCCCTAACCAAAAGGTTCTCATAGAATGACTTGATAGAAAAAAGTTTGTTACTTCTCAACTCCCAACTCAAACCATCGGGTCTATCAATTGGCTCGCATAGCTTGTGAAGTAAAGCTAGCAATCTCTGAAGCTCAATCACCTCTCAATCCTGGAAATTCCTCCCGAACCTGAAATCCCAAAGGACCCATCCCCTAGTGCCCCCCTAACTTGCTGAACAGACAAATCCCTTTGGCAAGAGGCCCTATACAATGCTGGGAAGTCATCCTTTAGCACCACATCTCCGCACCATTTTTGCCCCCAAAAACTAACTATTCCCAACCTTAACAGACATGTTATCACTGAAAGCTTTTCACCCCTTCATTATGTTCCTCCATATACCACACCCAAAAGGCATAGTGTCATTGGTTCTCCATCTCCCTTCCATAACTCCAAAAGGCATAGTACCATTGCACCATTTATGTTCTCCAGTGATGCTGGAAATGGTTTGTAGTGGTGGCGGTGGTGGTGGTTGGTGTTAGTGGCCAGTAATTGTGGTGTTGATAGTTGTGATGGTGGAGGAGGTTGGTGTTGTAGTGACTAGCGTGATGGCGGACTTGGTTGATGTTAGTACTTGGCGGTTTTGGTGGTGGTGGCCGAAGAACGTGTGATGATTGACGATGTGCTGGTGGTAGTTAGCGGCGGTGATAGTTGTGATTGTCGAGGTGGTTGATAATAGGGATTGACCGTAGTGGTAGTAGTGGCTGATAGTGGTGGCGGAGGTGATGGCAATGATGGTGGCAATCGGGTATAACTATAATGATGGTTATGGTAGATGTGGTAGCGACTGACAGTAGTGGTTGTATGGCAGAGGTGGTTGGCGCAATGATGGTGGTTGAAAATGGAAGGGGTGGTTAGTGGTGTGATTGTGGATAGAGTGGTGGTGAAAATTATCCACACAATATTACACTCTTAGTGATATTAAGACTTTGTTCTAGATCTTAATGACTAATGGCCTGTTTGGCCAAGCTTCTAAAATCAGCTTATTTTGAGAAGTGCTTTTCCCAAAAGTGCTTTTCAAAAAAATACTTTTGGCGAAAAGTTAGTGTTTGCCAATTAATTTAAAAACACTTTTGAGTGTATTTTTCTCAAAAGTGCTTAATGTATTTTTTCAAAAAAAGTGCTTTTGGGCAGAAGCTATTTTTTTAGCTTCCGAAAAATTGCTTTTGCTACTCGCCAGAAGCACTTATTTTCTCCCAAAAGCTTGGCCAAACACCTCACTTTTTAAAAATAAGCACTTATAAGGAAAAAATAAGCACTTTTGAGGAAAAATAAGCTTGACCAAACAGTCTATAAGACCTACTCAGATCAAATAAGTGCTTAAATCCTAATTAAGGGCCTAAGGTTCAAACCTCCATTAAGGCCTTAGAATCTCTAATAAGTTTGTACTAGGAAGTGCATTTGGAGAACCAAACACTTGGGAAGAGTCGTACCAAGCTACTATGTAAATAAATGTGTGAAAGTTTGAGGGAGTATGTGGACCATCCATTATTGCACTCAGCCCCAAAAAAGGGACATTAGTTGAACCTGCTTAGAATCCATGGGTGATGCCATGGACAGCTAGAGACTTCTTTTTAAAAAGCTGGAAATTTAGGAGAAAAAAGAGAAGTATAAGGAGTGGCACATTGATGTTGACTACCAGGAAAAACGGAATTGAAGAGCTTTTCAAGGGGTTGAAAACCTTTATATATACTACACAAATCTTGTTCTTTGTCAATTAGTACAAATGACTTGGTGCATTTTGCAGATTTGTCTGGAAAACAATCCCAGAGTGAAAAAAAAAAAAAAATGAAGAAGGGAAAGCAGAATAAAGCAAAACTCCAGAAAGAACAGTCAACATCAATTTTTTTTCGAGAGAAAAGTACAATCTCCAAATAGCTAATTAGAACCCACAAGATCTCATTATAGAACCCTACCAAAAATTATAGCTGAAGTTTCAAAATTACCATGACTACTAGTTTTAAACAGCTTTGCAATAGAACAGTACAAAAAGGTTTGAAACCAACGCCTACAGCTTAAAAATACATCAGAAACTAAAACAAAGCCTAAACTAATAAGACATGGCCTGCTTCAGCACTGTATCTTCGGTTTCTATTTCATTTGAAAGAATATGGAAAGAGAATTCTTACAGCAAGGATCTGGCATTGGTTTGACAAGATGATATCCACTTCGAATAGGAAGCAACAACCTCTGCAGCTGATTTATATACCTGGAACAGCAAACGGAAAAAAAAAAATTGGAACATAATTAAAGAAAGGAGGAAAGTACTAAACATTGTCATAACTCAAACCTAATGAAGTAAATAGTTAGTCGAGAATCATTGTTTACAAAATTTTCAGTATGCTTCTCTTTCTTCCTAACAATTTCATCTATCTAGCGTTCCCCTTTTGTGACAAGGATAAGCTAAATAAGAAAAATCTAGTAACATAACACATACAAGTCTCATGAAGCCCTTAGCATCATCTTGTGGCCTACTAGATAATATTGTGACCAAGTGAATAACAAAAGAGAAATCAATGTCTTGGGCTTCCGTGGTAATAACTTCAGCTATCTGAAAAAGAAAGAAATCACAAAGTGAACTTCCTAGCATAATCAAGTTTGTATCATTCCCATAAATAAGCTATAGGCAAAAACATAATCAGTAAAGTGACCATTAACAGAAAAAAAACATGATTTGAGCATGCAAATCACATGTGAAGCCAAAGAAGAGCGCAGAAAGCATGACACACTGATGTCAAATTACCAGCTCTTTTATAATCAACTCATGCAAGACAGTTAAAGAGGATTGCTGAAAACAGCAAGACCTCGAAAACAGAAAAAGGTCTCTACAGAAAATACAAGTACATGATCACAAACTACGGGAAAATCAGGTATGTACTCCAACAAAACAAAAGTATGCAAAGAATGATTTGCTTAGAGATATCTCGAGGAAGCAATGTGATCACAAAAGAGCGTACAAAGGAAGGAGTGACTTCAATCACTTACTATTACATCACAAGATTGTTCAATGTCGGGTAATTTAATGGCTGGCAACCTGGCATAGAGAAAGATCTGATGCAGAGGAGAGAAAAAAGCATGGGTAGTAGCATCTCAAGCAAATAATGATTGTATAGATTTCTATCTCTAATTAGTTAGAAATATCTTACAAAAAGATAATAATATATATTTAATTTAGTTGTATGATGGTGGTGTCCGGGCCAGCTTGCGCGCACCTGGCGTGCTCTGTATTAGTTTCATAAAATGAAAGAAAGTATGAATACGTTTTTGAAGTGATTCCAACAATGACAAGGTACTGAACACAAAATCAGCTTCAAACAACAGAATTAAGGTTTGTTAAGTATCTTTTGGGAATTGAAATCACAAGACGCAAGAAATGTACCTTTTCATTTAAGAGGAATAATGACCTGAATTTATTGGTTGGAATAGAAAAAACTGGTGATAAGCCTTGCAGTGCACTAGTGACCACCAGCTTACAAGTTATGACAGAGGGAGTTCATTGTTAAAAGATCTTGAGATGCACAGGAGATTAGCTGGGAAGTTAAAACCATCTTACAGGACATGACCTGACATTGCTTACTTGTGTAGTATGAAAATTCATGTCTACCCCAACTAGTAATCATTGGGAGACTTTGGGCCAAATGTTGTGTCACTTGAAGGAGCATCTGTCGCAGTCTGTTCTATAGAAACCACTTGCGTGTTCCAGATGAAGATTGGAGGGGATCTAAAGCTGACTGGAGAATAAGAGGATTCAGGTCTTGTTGGAGATAATTTGGTGTAGTAGAAAAAAGTAAAAAGTACTGGTAGTCCCCTGATCTAGTGTTGAATCAAGTAATGAGCTATGTCATAATCCACGTGTGAATGTAGGTATGCAGTTGATAGATGAGATTGGTCTTAAGAAACCTGCTAAGTAGTAGTAGTGTGATAATCGTGATGCTCTCTATATTGCTTCTAATTTGGCACTTCATGAGTGAACCCAACATATCAAGATTCATTGTCATTTTGTGTACGAAAAGATTTAACACAAGATTATATCAATAAGACATATCACGAGGAGGAGAACAAAAGTTCTGAATGGAGCTCGAGTTAACTATGTACTCCCTCCGGTTCAAAATAAGTGTCCACTTAGCTTTTTTTTATTTTGGTTCAAAATAAGTGTCCACTTACAAAATCAAGAAGGAATTAACTTTATTTTTTCCAGATTTTCCCGTATTAAGTGCTAGTGACCGGATCCCAATACCTATTTAATTAAGGATAGTTTAGTCAAACTACCTCTTTTTCTCTAGGAGTTAGTGTTTTCTTAAAGGGTGGGCTAAAAGCTAAGTGGACACTTATTTTGAACTGGAAGGAGTATATAACAAGTTGGACGTGATAAACATCTAAGCTCCAACCTGACACTGTTGCAAAAAGTCAATCAAAAATGCATATAATCAATCAATATGTATTTTGTAATGCTAATAAAGTTGGAGTAATTGTAGGTACTTATATTGCTGGAGAGATTCTAGCGACTTGTCTCTTCTTAGTTAAGAGATATATTAGGAAGAGCCGCATACATAATCTTCCATTCCACCAAATGTATGTGAAACTTTTTTTTTTTTTCGATCAAGTAATAAAAGTATTTTCATTCATAAACATGGCCAAAAACAACGGCCTTATACAAGGGATATACCAAAAGATAAAGAATCTACAAAATATGATTCTCTACAAACTCCACCCAATCCACTATACAACTAGGAACTTTCTGATTACACCAAAAGAAAATATGGGAGCGGAGATTACTCCTCAACTGAGAAAAACTTGACTCTATTCCTTCAAAAGCTCTCTTGTTTGTCTCATTCCAAATTACCCACATCAATGCAAGAGGAACCACGTTCCAAGCCCTTCGTCTTCTCCTCCTCCTCTCGCTCTTCCAACTGACCATCAACTCTTTCACAGTTCTTGGCTTAGCCCAAGTAGTGTTGAACCACCCAAACATGTCCCACCATAATATCATGGTAAACCTGCAATGTAGAAGAAGACGGTCCACGTCCTCCCCCGTCTGCTAGCACATGTAGCACCAACTGACGCAAACAACCTTCCTCTTTCTAAGATTTTCCGCCGTCAAAATCACTCCTCTAGTGGCTAGCCAAATGAAGAAACACACCTTACTCAGCACATTTGGAACCCATATTGCATTACATGGGAAATCAACTTCCTCCCTAACCAAAAGTTTCTCATAAAAAGATTTCACCGAGAACACTCCATTATTTCCCCGAGCCCACCAGCACACATCGGGATTACCCACTCAATTGACTTGCCTATGAAGCAAAATCTATCAATCTTTGAAACTCGTCCACTTCCCAATCTTGAAAATCCCTTCTAAATCTCAAATCCCAAAATGTCAAATCTCTTTGGCAAGACATTTTGCACAAACTCTGGAAATCATATTTCAATAATATGTCCCCACACCGGTTGTGTCCCCAAAAATATACCCTCCTCCCATCTCCGACCTTGAATGAGATATTTTTCACAAAATTATCCCATCCCTTCATGATATTTCTCCACAAACCACAACCAAAAGGCAAAACGGTATCTCTAGTTTTCCAGCTCCCTTTCATAATCTCATATTTGTCAACTATCACCCCCCTCCACAAAGCTTGTACCTCCACCCCGAACCTCCACATCCATTTGCCCAATAAAACTTTATTAAAGACTTTTAAATCCTTAACTCCTAGGCCTCCCCATTTTTTAGGAGATATGATAATGTTCCCCCGCACTAAGTGAAACTTCCTTGTCCCATCCGCAAAGAAATCTCTTTGAATCTTTTCCAACTTATTAGTGACCGAAGTTGGAGCAAGAAATAAAGACAAGTAGTAAGTGGGAATACTCGATAATGTGCTCTTAATAAGCACTTCCTTCCCACCCTTGGACAAATATCTTTTCTGCCACCCTGCTAGTCTCTTCTCAACCCTCTGAACAACCGGATTCCACACCATAAGATCCTTGTTCGAGGCACCTAGTGGTACTCCGAGGTATGTAGTCGGCAGAGCTCCGACCCTGCAATTCAAGACACGAGCAAGCGACCCAATGTTATTCACCTCCCCAACAGGGATAATCTCACACTTCCTCAAATTAATTTTAAGTCCTGATACCGCCTGAAACCAAATGAGAACTTGGCCTAAATAGTCCAATTGGGTCTCAACAACATCACAAAAAATCAAGGTATCATCCGCGAACAATAGGTGAGACACCCCAACCGCTGCATCAAAACCCTTTAGGTATCCCCCCAAGACAGCTCTATCCATCATCCTGCTCAGAGCTTCCATAACCAAATGTATGTGAAACATAATCACCTTTAATGGCATATTCTATAAACTAGATGTGAATAGTGCTTAAGCAAATTGACATGATCATGACAACCAGTGCATGTTTAGACGATATATAGGCATATCACAGTTGGAGATGACTGGAAGTTAGAATCGCATGGAGTAGTAAGCGATATCACATTTCTATACGGGTGTATTACGTAGGTCTAGCAGGAGGAGGAAACAAAATGCTGGGTGGAAGACAATATGGAAGTTTGAAGCTCAATTGTACTATTAACAGCTTTAAGGACATTTCCATCACTTTAATAGAAAAGTGCTTACCAGCACCTTTTTACCAAACATACTTAAAAGTGCTTTGCAACACTTAGTGCTTAAAAACTACTTAAACGCTAAACCAAATGAGCTCTAAGTAAATAAAAGTGTGCTCTCTAACAACTTAAACTTTTAGAGTAGATGGTCACACAATTCAACATTAAAAAAAGCTTTTTTTTGTACAGATAGATGGTTTTTGTATAGATAGATGGATAGCTTACATTTATGATTATAAAAATGTTTGGGCTGTGAATTAGTAAAACGGAAGAGGGCCAAACATACCCTTGTACTATCGGAAAAGGGCCAAATATCCCCCCGTTATACTTTGGGTCCAAATATACCCCTACCGTTATACTTTGGGGCCAAATATACCCTCCCGCCCCCCCACTTTAATGGACACGTGTCATCATCCTATTGACTTATTTCCAAATTAATCAAAATCCAACCCATAATCCCTTATTACCCACATCCTAAAAAATGAAAGCAAGCTTTATCAATGGCTGCCAACCATCCATCGCCATTGCCGATCGCCGACGCTTTTAATCACTTTTGTTATAGCTGATTATGGTCAAAATGTGCCTAGCATTGAAGTCTTGAACACCAACTACTAATAATACTGTAGACGTCTGTAACACCCCGTACCTTTAACCTAAGCTTCGACCATGATCCCAGACTTAGAAAACCCGATAAAGAATGTGGGAATTGGAAATTTCCTCTTCAGTTGTAAGATGGTGGTTTACGCCCATGAACAGTGACCGTATTTCAGTATACGGCCCGCATTTCAAGTCGTAAACTGGTACCAAAGATTTCTGAGCATTCTGGAACTTGACACTTAGAGATTACATCGTTAAATACGGCCCGTATTTCAAAACGTATTTGGAATTTGGGAAAACTTCCTTGATGAAAGTTGTAGAGCTTTGAAATACCTTTCCAACGGTATATTATGGGGGTCAAACGGACATCTGTGCAAAGAGTTATGACCATTTTACTGAACAAACGCAGTGTAGTCCATATGGAATACGGACCATATTTCAAAATACGGCCCGTCTTTCAAAATACGGCCAGTATTTTGCTGGACGTAAAATTCAATTTTCCGAACAAAGTATATATTCGTCCATATCGGTTCAAATCATTATTTTTCATTCCTTCAAGCCCTAGAACGACCTCCTACCCTCCTCCATCATCAAGAACACCAAGGTAAGCCTACTCTAATTATTCCAACTCAATTTTAACATATACTCTAATAATCTAAACAAGAAATCATCATTCCTAAACTAGGGTTTTCAAGAAAACCCATCTCAAGGTTCAAGAATTCAAGATTTTGGAAATCTTCTTCAAAGCTCAAGTCTTTAATTCAAGTTTTGGAGCGACTAAGGTATGTAGAGTTACTATCTACGTGTGGGAACATCATTGTTCTTCACCACGCCTCATCATCCATAAATTATGATTCTTTACGAAACCATGTTCATGATAACCCTAGGTCCATGTCCATGATTATATTATGTATGAATTGTTATAATTCCATCATTGAGTTCTTAATATTTTTTTATGATTATTAAGAATCTGTCCGTAATCTATGAAAAATCCATATATCTCATTCCATGGGTTCATGCATGCTAGTTTATGATATATTATGCTATTTTCAAGATAATACTATACATGTTTTACAAGTTCATGCAAGCAAGCTATAATTTATGATATCCATGTACAAGCAAGTTATATTCATGAAAACCATGGGCGCAAGTGCCACTTATTTTACATGTTCATGATTTTGGGAGTTGCTTTAATTACCGAGGAAGGTTTCAGATAGCCTGAAACTACGTAGCCACCGTAGGATGAGGATCGCTCCACCCATGTCCCGAACGATCTCTCATAATGACTGGATCCTTTCATAGTTTATTAAATCTCATGTTCTCTGGCAAGGACTGAGTGTTCTGCTAGCGGGACGCAAGCACCAGGCCATGGATCGGTTATAAGTTATTGCTCTCCCTACTTATGATATTTTTACCATGTTATATATATATATATATATATGTATATATATATATATTATTTCATGTCCCATGTTATTTCATTCGGTTGCTTTACATACCAAGTACATTCAAAGTGCCGACGTCCCCTTTATATTGCCGGGGGCTCGCATTTCACGATGCAGTGCCGATATACCCGACGACACATTCGCAGGATAGCATTCGTATCAGCTTATTGGTGAGCCCCATCTCATTCGAGGTTTAGTCAACTTTTGTTTTATGATTAATTATGCATCTAAGGTATGCTGGGGGCCTTATCCCAGTAAGTATGTTTTCCAGTCAGACTCATGATAGAGGTTTCATAGACTAGACAAGTCAGTAATGTTATGTCAGACATTCGGAGCCGTATAGCCATTTTGGCTCATTCATATTATTTTCGCACTCATGTTTAAACAAGTATTTTTATTAAGTATTATGACTTACTACGTTTTATAAAGGCTCATCATGCATTCACGTTATATTCCGCTTCATGTTATGCCTCATGATGATTCGGCAAGCCACGTGGTTCGCTTCTGGCCACATGCGGTAAGGCACCGAATGCCGTGTTTCGCCCAGGCCATGGTTCGGGGCGTGACAACATCCTTATCCTCTAGAGTTCATACATATTTATTTACTCTCTCTCTTTTCTTAGACATATTTATTTACTTCACTATAAATGATCTGACTATTATATTTTCTTCATGTTTTTGAAAAGTAAGGAGTGAAGACCCAACACTGAGGAGGCTTTTTGCATTCTCTGTTCTCACATTAACTCTCTTTCTCTAATTTCCAAGCTGCTGACTGGCTAACCGTGTAATAACCCAACTTTTAAATAAGGGTTTATTTGGTAATTTTAGCTAAAAGGAATTAAAAAAAAAAAAAAAAAAATTCGAAATTAGAGTTAAAAAGAAAATTGAAAAGAAGGAATTTAGTGGGCCAAGCCCAAAAAGGAAAAGGAGAAAGGAAAAAAAAAAGTTAAAGACTTCAATAGTCTGATGGTCTAAGCCATTAGACGTGAAGGTTTAATTGTGCACAGCTGAAAGGAAAATAAAAGAGAACAAGCAACCGAGGGAGAAAAACCAGTGGAAAAAAGGAAAAAGAAAGGGAGAAAAAGAAAGGAAAAGAAGGGATAAAAATAAGAACTTTCATCCCAAATCATCAAGGTAATGATTCTAATCTTTTATTTAAGTTTATTACATAATTATGGGTGAATCTTTATAGTAAAAATATGGGGATATTTTGAGGAATTGAGAAAGTTTAGTTGTAGGGTTCTTCAATCAAAATCATTGATTTGAAAGGGCAAATAGTGTCAGAATTTAGACTTCTATATATCGTTGCAATCCTCTCGTTAAGGCCTTCCCGAAAAAATATGTCTTGTTGGGTTTTGAACACATTGACCAGAGGACGTTTTTGTCCTTTTAAAATTTGACTTTAACCGTTTAAGCCTCTAAAAATATAGAAGTAACCCTCAGGGGTTGGCCTGGTGGCAATTGACCTGAGCCTTGGGGTGCTCCCTTTCAAGGTCTCAAGTTCGAAACCCGCTGGGTGCAAACAATTTCTGAGGGCCATCGGACTGGGGAAACCCTGAATTACCCGTGGTGCACTTGCGGGAAACTTATGTGCACCCGGATTAGTCTGGCTCAAAGAGACTCGGACACCCGGTGCTTAATCAAAAAAAATATAGAAGTGGTTTACCCTAAGGGTTTTGACCATTCTAAATCCGTTTTTGTGTAGTTTGGGGCAATCCGGAGACTCGAGAACGCAGTTTTGAATTATTGGGAAGTGTGCTTGAATTGTGAATTTGAGGTAAGTGAGACTTTAAGCTTTGGGTACTTGCTTTTCAAAACCCGTTTTAAAAATTTGTTTTTGTTCGTCAGTCCGTGTGTTGGGGCGAGCGTGTGCTTGGTAGAATCGGTAGTCCTTAAGGCCAGCCGCATATGCTTTATTTTTCAAATAATCTAAAACTATCTTTATAAATTGTTTTGTGATGTGATATAGCTGTGAGCCATGATATTGGGGCATTGTGTATGCTTTTTGATGATATTGTGGCATTGTGTATGCTTCCCTTAGCATTGTGTATGCTTCTTGATGATATTGGGGCATTGTGTATGCTTCCCTTAGCATTGTGTATGCTTCCCGACATATTTGGCACATTGTGTATGTTGCCGTGGATTCATGGTGTTGATTAATTCTTTAACTGCTGTTTATGACAGGTCCTTAGTGTAAATTGTGTTGAGATATATAATATATTTGATAAACAGTGGTTTGGGACTTGTTTGCTATTATATAATGATATATTCATGTGCGTAATATTTTGTGCTTGTTGTGTGTTTGTATTTTCTAACACTTGTTCCAGGGGTATTTAAAGTGGCGAGTCGAGGCCGGGTTATATTTATGTATAACTCATTGCATGTCCATGCGGATACGTGAACGAGGCTAGTAATTGAAGATTTCGTGAGTGGATTCTGTTCGAGGCGAGCCACCGCATTGTTCGTGGAGGCGGCCATTTCAGCTTTATCTAGTTTATTTCTAGTTATTTCTTTTATTTTGGGTTTACATGCCCGACACTCAAAACTCATATAACTCTGTTAGATGCTCCATGATCTTAGCGTGGGATGTGGGCTAGAGATTCTTTTTATCTTACCGTTGGTTGGTTTTCATAAATCGATTATGGATTTGGTTGGCGACTATTTCGCATTTTTATCATTAATAACGTTGTTGGACCTGCACTTACTTTCTTTTAGTGCTTTTGTAAATGATTAAGGGTATGATATATGGTTCGCCTGGCGGGTGGTGTTTGCTGGGTGCCAATCACGTCTAGCGGGTATTTTGGGACGTGACAAAGTTGGTATCAGAGCTTAGGCTTTAAGTCCCGGGTCATGGAGCAGTGTTTAGTAGAATCTTGTTCATAAGTATGTAGGCGCCTATACTTATGACCTTGAGGGTACTGAACATCTAGGAAGTTTTCCCTTCTTTCATTCCTTGTTCGTCCGTGAGTTGAATCAAGTCTAACCTTGTAATATTTATTTCGCAGATGGCTAAGAAACACGCATCTTCATCTGCTAAACGTGGTGCTGGACAGAGTGCTACCCGTGGTGGTAGACAAGCTGGTACTCATCAGACTAGAGCTCAGACTAGGACTCAGGCCACTCCTCAGCCCGAAGTTGTGAATGGGGGTCAGCCCCGAGTTGCGTCAGAGCAAGTGCAGGAACAAGTGGTTCAGAACACTCCACCAGCACCAACTGCTGCACCTACTATTGCTTTGCCTGCAGATGTGGTGACCAAATTGTTGAATGTGTTGGAGGCATTGGCGCCCAATCATGGTGGAATTCTAGGTCCTTAGGCTACTTCACAAGCACAAGCTCAAGTTCTGTTGAACGTTGCGTGACTAATCGAGACACTCGCCTGGCCCCTCAACAAAGTCGTCCGCCCTATAGGGCAATCCAAGGAGTTTAAGAAATTCATGGATCTTAAGCCACCAGAGTTTGGTGCTTCACCAACTTCTATTGAACCTCAAAAGTTCATTGATCGTTGTGAAAAGATATTGACTACGTTGGGGCTGAAGGAGACTCGTGGTGTGGAATTTGCCACTTTCTTATTCTCAGGGTCTGCAGAGTCTTGGTGGATTTCGATTCAGAGAGGTAGACAAGCAGGGTTACCACCTATTACTTGGTCGAATTTTTAGCCGTTTAAGGACAAAGTTTATTCCATTAAGCAAGCAAGATGACATACGAGATGTCGGTTCAATAATCTACAAGGGCGGGGAACTATGATCATTACAGAGTATGAGGCCAAGTTTATAGATTTATCCAGGTATGTGCCTTCTTTGGTTGAGGATCCGAGAGAGGTGAGACGATTCGTGGATGGACTTGAGCATCGCTATCGTGGTCTTGTAGTACGAGATGTGCGACATGGTACCTATTCAGATGTAGTTGACACTGCTCTCCGTTACGAGTCCTATCTAGAGATGGACAAAGTTGAGTGTGAAAGCAAAAAGTCACGTAACACGGGTGGGTTTAGTGGTGCTCCATCTGGGGGCAAGAGTGGTTTTTATCGTGGGCAGTCCAGACCTACTCAGTCAGAATCAGTGGTGCAGTCTTCTAGTGGTTTTTCAGCTAGACAGGGCCAGCAGCAGATGCAGAGGAAGGGTAGCAGCTCCTATCAGTCAGGTTATCATCCGAGGTGTTCTAACTGTGGTAGAAATCACAATGGTCGTTGCTTTGGGGCAGATGGGGCTTGTTTTACTTGTGGTGAAAAGGGGCATATTGCTAAATACTGTCCTAAAGGAAATTCTGGTGCTAGTCGAGCTACTACACAACCGCAGGGAACTACTACAGCTACACAGGGTCAGATTCGCCCCAGCTAGGGCCGCTCCACAGGGTGCTCGTGGACAGGGTCAACAGGGTGCTCAGGGAGGGGGTGGACCGTCGAGATTCTTTGCTATGACCAGACAGGATGTCGAGGCATCTAATGCAGTAGTCACAGGTATTATTACTATTGGTTCTCATGGTGCACATGCTCTTATTGATCCCGGTTCTACGCATTCGTATGTATCTCCTTTTGCTATATTCTTAGAATGGGGAGTTGAGTCTATTAATGTGCCATATGTGGTAGAAACCCCAGTGGGAGAGAGTATATTAGTGGATAGAGTTCATAGAGATTGTGTGATATCTGTTCAGGGCAGGGACACCGTAGTTGATCTATGTGTGTTATCGATGTCCGTTTTCGATGTGATTATGGGCATGGATTGGTTGGCATCATGTTATACATAGGTTGATTGCTATGCTAAGCTTATACGTTTTAATTTTCCTGGAGAACCTTTAGAGTGGAAAGGCATGACTCCTGTGACTCAAGGAA
The DNA here is from genome assembly GCF_029784015.1 of Lycium ferocissimum. NCBI lineage: Eukaryota > Viridiplantae > Streptophyta > Magnoliopsida > Solanales > Solanaceae > Lycium > Lycium ferocissimum. The sequence continues at coordinate 71,758,428 of NC_081343.1, forward strand.
AAATAATATCTTATGTAAAGGCAGTACTTGGCAGAATCAGTAGTCCTTAAGGCCAGCCGCATATACTTTATTTTCAAATAATCTAAAACTCTCTTTATAAATTGTTTTGTGATGTGATATAGCTGTGAGCCATGATATTGGGCATTGTGTATGCTTCCCTTAGCATTGTGTATGCTTCTTGATGATATTGGGGCATTGTGTATGCTTCCCGACATATTTGGCACATTGTGTATGTTGCCGTGGATTCATGGTGTTGATTAATTCTTTAACTGCCGTTTATGACAGGTCCTTAGTGTAAATTGTGTTGAGATATATAATATACTTGATAAACAGTGGTTTGGGACTTGGTTGCTATTGTATAATGATATATTCATGTGCGTAATATTTTGTGCTTGTTGTGTGTTTGTATTTTCTAACACTTGTTCCAGGGGTATTTAAAGTGGCGGGTCGAGGATCTTACTGAGTTATTTTTATGTATAACTCACTCCTTACCTGCATGTCCATGCAGATACTGTCGTTGAGAACGAGGCTAGTAATTGAAGATTTCGTAAGTGGATTCTGTTGCTGAGGTGAGCCACCGCATTGTTCGTGGAGGCGCCATTTCGACTTTATCTAGTTTATTTCTAGTTATTTCTTTTATTTTGGGTTTACATGCCCGACACTCAAACTCATGTAACTCTGTTAGATGCTCCATGGTCTTAGCGTGGGATGTGGACTAGAGATTCTTTTTATCTTAGCGTTGGTTGGTTTTCATAAATCGATTATGGAGTTGGTTGGCGACTATTTCGCATTTTTATCATTAATAACGTTGTTGGACCTGCACTTATTTTCTTTTAGTGCTTTTATAAATGATTAAGGGTATGATATATGGTTCGTCTGGCGGGTGGTGTTTGCTGGGTGCCAATCACGTCTAGCGGGTATTTTGGGACGTGACAAACCGGTTCTGATTCTCATCTCCGGTTTAGAGTTTTTTCTTCATCACCTTTCCTTATAAGCTAGCCCATTTGCTTAACGTTTGCAACTTTCTCTATTTTTTGGCTAGCAAGTTCTCGCCGGTAATTGATTTCTGGTGATTTTGGAATCGGGGTTTTATTCAACAGCTTATTCTAAGTTGAGAGGACTAACGCCGGCGATCGGCAACGGGGACGGATGGTCGGCAGACATTGATGAGGCTTCCTCAATTTTTAGGATGTGGGTAATAAGGGATTATGGGTTAATTTTAATTAATTAGAAAATAATTAAAAATAAGCCAATTGGATGATGACACCTATCACTCCGTTAAAGTGGGGGGTATATTTGGACCCAAAGTATAACGGTAAGGGTATATTTGGACCCAAAGTATAACAAGGGGTACATTTGGCCCTTTTCCGATAGTACAGGGGTATATTTGGTCCTTTTCCGTTAGTAAAATGACTCCGAATTATTACAAAAAAATACATTTGGACATTTACTTGGGGTTTATCAAAGAAAAATGCAAACACCTAACCTAAGATGAAATAAATAGTTTGACAGAGATTTCAGTGAGTGGGATTTTGTTGTCAAAAATGTAATAAGAACAGATCCTGACCTAACATCTATCAAACAATTTACGTGGATACCTTAAATTGAACTGTCACCAGATATAATTCAACTGCTAATTATCACGTAGTTCAGCTTTGGAATATAAGAACTTGGATTGTAAGAACATCATTTTAGCACTTCCAAACATCTGAAACAAGGGATTCATAATTTTGATTAAAAAAAGTTTAAGTATACGAGCTCTATAACCAGACATAAGTGGAACCTGCTTACACCTAGTGCATAGATGCAACTAAAAGTAGGTGTCAACAACAACAATTGAGCCTTTGCCTCTCGCACAGCTGTGTGAGTTCATAGTGCAGCTAAAATAGTATCAATGTTCTATGCTGTTAAGTACTAAGCATTCTCACTGTTCTGATACAATTTTACCTCACAACGCTAAACATATCAGTAACAGGAGTATAGATTTCATCCAGCGGGTATTATCTCATTAGAATCATGAGACAACTTACCACACAATTGATGGCTTAAATTATCCAAAGTTGATTGCTTCATTGGCAGTTATAAATGTATAATATGCAGTTGTTCCTGCGATTTCGAGAAAAGAATTTCACGGTTTATTTTCTCTTCTGTCTTTCCTTTATGTTTTCTCTTTTCATTTTCTGCTTTAGATTCTGACCTAATCCTAACACTTATTAGCAAAACCCACAAAGAATTCAGTATAATGAAGCATTAAGTAGGAGATGATAGCAGAACAATGCATATGTTACTGCCAAGGTTTTGGTTCACAGTACTCACCGCATTAAGTGCAAACATTTTGGCTTCCACCTCCTTCCAGGGAATATGTAAGCTGTTACTGGTCCAACCTCCGAGGAAGATCTGATATTGAATACAAAAACAAAAGTCATTTAATTAATAGAAGAAAGATAATAAAATTGCTAGCTTGAAAATAAGTCCCAGAGTATCCGAAAAACTGTCAAAAGGTGAAAAGAAAAAGAATTTTAAAAAGGGAAATAACCAAATAAGATCATTATTTAGCAGTAAATGCAAAATATGATAAGGAAATACTGGGTAGAAAACTAGATATGGATAGTTCTTGCATATTTCTGTTGAAGTTAAAGATGAGAGGGTAAAAAGGATGGTGCGGTATTGATAGGACGATGACGAAGAGAGGTGACAAACTTGACCAACCAAGAAAATACCAAAGTACAACAACAGCATATAGATTGAAAGATGGAAGAATTCCAAAGTCTAATTGATTTACTTCATAAACAATATATACAACAGGATACCCACAACGTATTTTGGGGGGGGGGGGGGGGGGGGTGTGGGAGAATAATGGAGTGTTCTCGGTTAAATCCTATTATGATAAGCTTTTGAATGAGGAGGTGGACTTTCCATATAGGGTGATTTGGATCCCCAAGGTAACGAGAAAGGTGTATTTTTTACTTGGTTAGCAACTAAAAGAGTGATCTTGACGTTGAAGAATCTAAGGAAGAAGGTCACTTATGCAGTTGGTGCTTCATGTGTAGGGTGGGTGCGGGTGAAGATATTGACCATCTCCTCATTCATTGTCCGGTGGCATTGAGATATGGTGGGAGAGTTTTATATGGTTTGGAATTTTTTGGTTGATGACAGGCACGGTAGAAGAGGTTATGGCCTGTTGGAGTTATGGAAGTAGGAGAAGACGTAGGGTATGGAATTTTGCGCCGTTAGCTCTTACGTGGGTAGTTTGGAGGGAACAAAACACAAGAGCTTTAGATGGAGTAGAGATGATATTTTTTCAGATAAGCAGTAGTGTTTTATCTCTTATTTCCTTTTGGTGCATTCATAAGATTCCTTTATGTATAGAAGATCGGGTGTTCGTAGAAAAACATATTTCCTTAGCGGTTTTCTACTTTTTGGTATACTTCTTGTATACAAGCATTTTTTTTTTTTTTTTTGCTTGAATACCAATAAAATTATTACTTTATTAAAAAAAAATACCAAAATCGAAAAAGAAAAGAGTAAAAGAAAAACGAGAAAAAGTTCCAAATAGCAGAGAAAGGAAGAGCTAATGAAAGCCTAGCCATACCCAACGAATATATTTCTGTGAAAGAGTAAGAGCGGAAAACAAACTCAGTTAAGAGATTAAGCAACGGAAACATAGAGCATCTTATAATTTTTCGTATGCAAATTCTTCTGGTCACTTCTTCGATGTTAGAGGAGATTGGAAAAAAAAAAAAAAAAACTTGTTGGTAGAGTAGAAACTCATGAAATCCATTTGTACTTGCTGGTTATCCATTTTTTTTATAATGAGTTATATGGATATGATCCATATTTAATTGGTAGAGTCTAAATTCATGAAATTCATTTCTAACTTGCTGGTTATCCATTTTTTATTTTAAAAAAAAAAAAGTATCCATTATAATGAGTTATATGGATATGATCCATATTTAATCCGCCTTAAATAAATAAATTATTTACCCCGTTTATAATTTGGAAATCTTATCCATTTCTCCTGCAATTCTTTTTTTCATCAAGTAATAAATTTTAGTTAACAAATGGAAAAAAAAATTACCCATATACAAGGAGTATACTAACTTTAGTTATTTCAGATGAGAAACAAGCCTAGTTATTTCAATTGCAACAAAGTAATAAGCCAACCCAACTGATACCTTCTGGATAAATGCTGTAGAACCTAAAAGCTGACAAACATCCACCAAAAGCTCCATCAGGTTCATCCTGAACTGTTCAAGGCTGTCAGGCAGGTCAACCATTACTCCCTCGCCATAAAAGGTAGAATCATCCACCTGTTTAAGTAGAGACCCATAACACAAAACAAATAAATAAATGAATAAATAACAAAGAAAATAGAAGAGTAAGAAAAGGATGGCATTAGTTTTAGATTAATTTTATGCACGAGAGCAATTAACAGTAAGTACACGGAACTTTACTGAAAGCTAGCCAAGGAAATCATTTTGAAACTAATTCATCAAAATGATTTATAGCGTATTTTAAAGAGGTTAGTCACCACTATAGTACAATATGTTTATACTGATGACATATCAAAACATGAGCAAAAATATTACTTGTCTACTAATCCAATTTTAGTGGCAACCTCTAACGGCCAAATTATGTAGACCGCCAAACAAGGAGAAAAAGGGAGAATAGAAAAATTGAGAAGGAACCAAAAAAAAAAAAAAAAAAAAAAGTAACTGACAATCCCTTATTGTAGGACAAAATAAGGTAAGAGTCTTTAAGATAGATAGTAAATCCTGTGAGCTATCCAGTGACCTTAATGCTGATAAATTCCTTCAGTGAAGCATGCCGAGTTGAGGTTATTATTGAAAGTCAAGAATATTATGTGGAATATTTTTAATGATTCTATCATAATGGTTAGAAAACCCAAAAATTAGGATATTGTTTGTAATGCATGTCGCCAAAAAACTTCCTGTAAAAAACCTCCTATAAGCAGCTCTCCTGTTACTTTTAAAGAATCAAGTCCAAGCAAGAGTTAAGAGTTTTCCTCTCTTCTTTTCTCTTCTAAAATGGTATCAAAGCCTCGATGTTTATTTTTCACCTACTGGCAAGCAGACTTACACTGCCCTCTAACACAACTTCTCTTTCTTTGTTTTACTTTTTCTTGAAAAACATTTTTCTGTATTTTACTATTTTCACTTCTGTTTCAATGATTGTTCTAGCAGCACCTCAGCCTTCTAAAGACCGTTTAATAACACTCAATTTTCTAATGATCTTCGGGACGCACTACTGCTAATACAATCATCCTTCCAGCGACTTTTCCAGTTCTTCTTCGCAGCCAAATTCAAGTCAAGTCGATGATGTCAATCAAATTTGCGACACTATACACCTCCTTCCAGTAATTGAGATGGATTCTCTTTCACTGGCGCTGAAAAGAAACGCTTGTTTCATTGTCAACAGCTTTCATTCCGGTGATTGTTCACTATTGCGCAACACTACTCATGGAAGTGGTACAATATAACATTGATGTTTTAGCCTTGCTTTTAACAAATAGTAGACTACTAGTTTCACCATCTTGAGTTTGAGGGGATGTTGAAAGTCAAGAGAATCACTAGGTATTTTTGGTACAATATTCTTAATCATTAAGTTATTGCTAAAAGTAACTCCGCCTCTCTAAGCTTGCTCACGTTGTTGGTCCCAAGCCCGAAAAAAGGATGAGGGTTGTAGTAAGCTGGCAGCCAGCATAAATTAGTTCTGAAGAGCTGAACACTCTTTATACAACTTAGTTTTTTCTGTGGTATGCGGGACAGTTTGCGCACGCTTTCCACTGGGTACCTGCTACCTCCCATCAGTACAGTTACCAGTTAACTGTGCCCAACAAGGCTTAGGCAGATGGGAAGAAATCACATATTTCAAACTGAAACCTTATGGTTCTCCTCCCACTTTATTGACTACTAGGCAACACCCTTGGGTACCTATTAAAAAAATTAGAAGTTCTTGCTTTGGTAAACTTTTAGAGCATCTACATGGTTCTGGTTAGCATTGCAAAAGATCATATTTTTGTATCTATATTTTGTATGCCATTCTTATAGGTCTTTTTTTTCAATAATTTAATACAATTATTAATTTACCAAAAAAGAGAAGATCTCATATCAAAAAGGATCGTCCCAATATAAACACAACTTTGATTAACAACAACTAATTATTGATATCTCATCAATTCTAGAACTAAGAGGCAACGGCATATATTTCCTCCAATTTCCTGATGATCCAAGTGAAAGCAGCACCCCAATGAAAGATGAAACGAGGGAGAAACAATAATTTCGAAACTATCGCCACATGTGATACCTCAGGAAACCTTGTTGAGTGATAAGTGCATAAGCACAATTTTCTTTCAATTATCACAGATATACTCTACGTGAAGCATAAAAGTTGTCATCTAACGATATTGTAAAACCCAACATAGAAGCAGAATAAAGAAACAATATGCACTACAATTTACAAATGCATGCAAACAGAAGTTAACCTGAGAACGCAACAGAAGGGCATCCAACAACGCCGAGAAAACAGGAAAAAATAAGACCTTGACGCTCTTAACATTTTCTCCACTATCTACATCCAGGCCTAGGATGTACCCAGCAAGACTGCACCTGCAAAGCGAGAGTGTTCTAAAATAGGGGAACCATTTGAACTGCACCTGTCTATAGTTAAGTAACAGGCCCCAATTTGTACAAAAGTAACTTTATTATGAAAAGGTAAAAGCACCAGAACTGCAAAGTCGAGTCTGCAATCTCCCAATCTTCACTTGGAAATGAAACACAACTGCCATCATACAGTACATGTTAGGTACTGATATGTACTAAGACTACACTTACATTTATAAGTAAAAGATGTTTTATTAGATGGACCAAGAAGGTCCCAAAAATTGTGTACATCAAAACAGAAACTTCCTTATCCCCTATGGTTGAAGGGATTCTAAGAAATTTAAGAAAACATCTACATCGTCTTCTAGCTTCAGATTGCACCGGTATTCAATATATGTAAAAATCTAGACCTAAGACAAAAATTTGCTGTGTAATTGTCATCAAAGCATCTGTTGTTTCTTTTTCTCCAAATTCTCCAAAAAATGCAAATGAGACTTGTGTTCCGCATCTGCCAGAGGTGCTTCCTGACATTCTGACTTTGCCATGCCAACAGAGCTTCTTTAATAGATTGAGGCATCACTCACTGATTCCCAAAAATAATAATAGATTGAGGCACCATACCTCCCACATGTATATAAAATGAAGGAGATTATGATTAATAAATTCAATCTCCTTCTGCACAAGTAGCACCTATTACAGAAAATGAACCTTTTTCTTGTATGTCTAGCCATCTGCAATCTACTCCTGCTGGTTTGCATAAAATTTTAGCAAGACTTGACGGCCTTGCTATCGCTTTGCAAAATAATCTGTCCTGCTCTGTTGCTAATAACTGGAAGCTGTCAAGTTGCAAAAAGGTTGAGCCAGCTTTTCTATTTCCCAGTCGAAGCAAATTCCTTCGGAGCATTAAATTCCATCCATCTCCAAGACTGCATTCTGCCAGTGTGGCTTGTTGTTTCGGAACTAAACTGTACAAATCTGGGACGGAAATCATTAAGGGGATTCCTCTAGCCAAGGATCCTCCCACATTTTTGTCTTCCTCCATCGCCAAGTGATATCACAGTCAATTTTTTTAAATTCTCCCAATAAGTTTCTTATTTATTTCCATAATGCAAACTCATAGGAATATGTCACTTGTTTGATAGACCAACAGTTTACCGTTCCATATTTTGTAGCGACAACTTTTCTCTATAAAACATCTTGATCATTGCTAAACCTCCACAACCATTTAAAAGTAGACTTTTGTGATTTAGTTTCAAGTCCCTCACCCCTATTCCACCCCATTGTTTTGGAGTCGTGACTGTGACCACTTCACTGAATTGCCTGACCATAGGAAATCCCTCCTTAGCTTGTCAAGCCGATTTTCAATTTTTCAGGGCAATACATGTATATATAAGTACTAAGTTAGTATCCCGTCTAAGACACTATTTGTTAGTATAAGTCTTTCCCAGCACACCTTTCAAGATAACTCCTTGACTTTGTTGAGCCCCCAGTGGTAAACCAAGGTAAGTAAAAGGAAAATGTTCCGCTTACATACTAGTATTCCAGACCCCACTTGTGGGATTACACTGGGTATGTTGTTTACATACGAGAATTGCAGCCAAGGACTGAATGTTGTTCACTATGTTCACTGAAACAGGCAGCTCTTGGACAGATTTAGATGAAGTACCAATAGTATCAAGGTATCATCTACATACAGCAAATGTTAAAGCTCCATCTGATTATTAACCCCCCAAATTGTGCTAGGTCCTGCTGTAATAGCTGTTACCTTTGCATGGAATAATTTATGGCTGGGGAAACTTTCAGATCTTCTGAACAAGTATCAGAAAGATGCCCTTCCAACTCTATTTTTCGGTAAGCACTTCCATATGGAATACCTTTGCTGGTTTCTTTAATTCCTTCTCCCCAATGAAGTTTGATTCCGTTCTTCATTCTCTTCATTCTCTTGAACTTTTGGTACTCTAAACCCTTTGATCCAGCCCTTTCTCCCTGCGACTTTTAACATCTTGCTCAAAGCTCCCAATACCAACAGTAGCCCACCGGTGTGCCATTAATGAGGATAGAGAACTTCCAGAGGCAATGAAATCTTTCATCCAATTTACCCATCTGTCAAAATATCCCATGGTACCAATAATTTCAACAGAAAAGACCTGTTTACGCAGTCATGGGCTTTTTCCAAGTTTAATTACAAACTATTCTAGCTTCTCCTTACCTCATTCTTGAGTCCAACTCTCATTAGCAACTAAAATTGCATCCGTCGTTTTCTGCCATGGATGAACGCGTTCAGTGTGCCTGAGACTGAGATCAACCTCCTCATAATACTTTTCAGCCTCAGTGAGGACATTAGCTGTGACCATGTAGACACTGCCTAAAAGGCATATTGTCTAAAATCCTTAAGCTATGTTGCCTATATCTTTTTTGGAGTTAATGCAATGAAGGTTGCATTTAGACTCTAGAAAAAAGCCTCTTCCATGTGTAAATATTCAAAAGTTGCCATCAGATCCCAGGAACTTTATCTCCTGCACTTTCTTAAGGTCATGCGAATGTCCTCCTCTGTAAAGGATCTCTGCAGCCATTCCCTGTCTGATTCCGAAAAAATCTTGGTCCATCCAATCTGGACTCCAACTTTCTGCTTCATGGAACAATTTTTGTAACAATTCAAGATTTCTCCTTCTATTGCACCTGGATCCTCAATTTCTGTTCCATCAATCAGTAGCTTTAAGGCCAAACTTTTGCACTAACTGGAGAACATATCAGGATAGACAGTCTCAAAGATAAAGCAGCATTTACATCACTTAGGCCCATGGTTATTAATTCTTCTACTTTATATCTAAATCAGGTTCATTAATACAAGTGCCTCTCTTGGTAAACGAGGCCAGAAATAGGGGCAGTATAAAAAAGGCACATTACAGTAAACTATGTTTACGATGGAGCCAGCCAATGATTATAGAACCAGGATTTTATGCTTTTATTCAAGAAAGTTTCATTTAGTGAATCGGAGAGTTGTCACATCTCCAAAGGAATGGGGAGGACTCGGTGTGAGAAGATTTGGGGTGGAGGAGAAAGCGTTTTTTGATGGGGGTTGTAGCGGAAAAATATGGTATCATAGGAGGATGGAGGACTAGAAACATTAGAACACCATTTGGTGTGGCTTATGGAGGAGTATTATATAGGGGCAGAAAAATATAGTGGACATATCTCTTTTAGGGTGGGGCATGGAAGTAGGGTTAGCCTTTGGGCATATAAGTGGTGTGGGGAGAACGAGTTGAGAGAAGTCTTTCCTAACATTTACAGTGTGTCTTGCCAAATAGATATGATAGTCAAACAAACTTGTAGGTCACATGAGGGGGAAGTTCGTTGGGATTTGAGATTCAGAGGAACCTACCGGGTTTAGAGATGGAAGAGTTCCATGATATGGTTAAGTTATTATATGGACAGGAGATACAGAATAATGGATCAGATGTATGGAGATGGCGAGAGGATAGAATGGCTTCGTCAGTGTTAAATCTTATTATGAAAGATTATTAGGCAGACAGGAATATATCTTCCCTCGTTGCTCAATATGGATCCCCAGGGCACCGAGGAAGGTGTGTTTCTTTGCGAAGTTGGCAGCAAGGAGAGTGATCTTGACAACGGAAAACCTAAGAAAGAAGAGGATCACCTATGTTAGTTGATGTTTTGTGTGCAAATGTTTGGGTGAAGATGTAGATCATCTTCTGTTGCATGGTCAAGTGGATAACTGATTGTGGAAGGTGGTTCTTAATTGGTTTGTTACAATGAATGATGTCGAGCACAATGAAGGAAGTGATGCATAGTTGGGCTTACAGAAGAGGAAGAGAAGTCCAAGGGCATGGAATGTTGCCCCTTAGCAATTATGTGGGTTATTTGGAAAGAGAGAAATAGGAGAGCATTTGAAGGAGTTAAACAAGATTTTTTTTTTAAACTGGGAACTGTGGAGTTGACAAAAATTTTGTAAAGTTGCAAAGTAGTTTGTTGGTTTAGTTTCTTTTGGTGTAACCATGAAACCCTATTTGTATAGAAATTGGGTTTCTTTTGTTGAGGGCCATATTTTGATGTAGGTTCTCTTTTCTGGGTACACAGCTTGTATACGGGGTTTCCCCCGAATTGTTAATAAAATTATTTACCTTATAAAAAAAAAAGAGATGCTTGCAGCACATAAAAGAAAATATAAGAAATGGCATCTGACCTCAAGAGTGCATCTGTCAGTACAAATGCTTCAGGACTTGCTTCAGTAATCAAAGACGGAGCCTATTATACAAGAAAAAATTAGCTAATTAGTTTCAGAGATCCTTGATGCTAAGTTGTTGAAGCATAGGTAGGACCCATTTAGTCTATTTGGCGGCAAGAATCAATTCCAGCTTGGAGTTTGAAATACTTACAGCGTGACCAATTTCTGACAAAAAACAAGCAAGACCACTTATCACAGTCTCGTCTCCACTGTTAAGAGCTGGGAGAAGAAGTACATCCCTAAGAAATCCAACTTTGCATAACAAGACTTGTGGTATACACTGCAAAAGCAAAAGTAGAAAAGGCTGGTTTAAAATCCAAAGAAAAAAATTAAGTTGGGCCAATTTTGTTTGGTGAAAATCTTCCAGATGGATCTCATATTAATTATTTTTTGAAGAAATAAGTAATTTATTGTTTGAAAGGGAGGATCCCCCAAACAACATACCTACAAAAAGTAGAAATATTAATGCAAATATATTTTCTATTCTTTCAAATGTGTTTCTCTTTCCTTCCATATAGTTCACATGATTGCCAACAGAGCCATCTCCCACGCTCTTTTCATTGCTTCTTCCTTCAGGACTTCCATCCTGCTAGCATATATCTAATAGTTTTGGTACTATCTGTCCCACCCCAAACATGTCTCATACGGTACACCCCAACCAGTTTGCTATCGAGCAATGGAGCAGCAAATGATTCACATCCTTACACATAGGATACCAACTTATGCATTTTTCTTTAAAAAGTCCCTACAGTTAGGTCTCATTTTATCCCTCTTCAGCAGCGCATGGTAACACAACTTCACTCTAAATTTGCCCTTTCTCAGTCCACTCCTTCTCCAAGTGTCCCTTTCCACAACTTGTGAAATCCTATGTTTGTATTAAGTTTGAGTAATCATCTCCCAATCTTGCAAATTCTTCTAAATCTTAAGTCTCACAATGTCCGTCTCCTTGTTCCGGTGAATACAGCAAACAACAGCGTGGACACGCCACGCCGTCTTTCTGTCAAAAGTTGATTGCTTGCAACATTTCCGCCATCAAACTGGATATTATATGTTTCCATAGGGCGTTCCATGTGACAACGTTATTCGGTTGGCCTGCCACATGGAGGGTGTTGGCTAAGCTTTTTAGCCAAGTCAAACTGGCTTATAAGCACCTTTTGACTCATCTGTGCATTTGGTAAACACCCAAAGTGCTAATAAGCCAAAAGTCATAAGTTGGTCACCCCCAAATTATGGTTTTTCAACTTATAAGCACTTATAGTTTGACTAAGATTTTTACTATTTTATCCTTAATTTTTTGTTTTTTTTTTTAATAAGTATTTATTAACAAATGGGGAAGTCCCCATATACAAGCCATATACCAAAAGAAGAGAATCTACACCAAAATATAATTCTCAACAAAAGAGATCCAATCCTCTATACAAAAGGAAACTAGAGATAACACACTACTTTGCAACTTTACAAAGTCTTGCTCCACCGCTTCAAATGCCTCCTATTTCTCTCTTTCCAAATGACCCACATGATTGCTAAAGGGGTGACACTCCATGCCCTAGATCTTCTCTTCCCCCTTCTCTGATTCCAACTATGCATAGCCTCTTTCACTGTGCCTGGCATCACCCATTGTGTCTTAAACAAATTAAGGGCCACTCTCCACAACGACTAGCCACATTGCAATGCAATAAAAGCATCCTTTATATTTTTAAAATGCCTTTTTCAAAACAAAGCCTCTTAACTTCCTCTCAATTCCATATCCACCGTTCATTTTTCCTTGCAAAGATTACTTTTACATCTTTTGTAAGGAAAAAAAAGGGTATTTTAGTTATTTTACCAAGAGAACAGCTTAGTAGCCCTTTTTTGCCAAACACGTCAACTACTTATTATCAATTTCAACACTTTTATCCAAACATGTAACTGTTTATTTATAAAATTAATTTCAACACCTAAAAATGCTTATCAGCACGTAATGCTTATCAGCTAATCCAAACGGGCTCTTTAGTTCTCAGCTATGACTTCTCTAGTGATACACGTTCCTCTATTTCAAAACTCCACAATCATATGCCAAGTAGGCTTTATTAAAGATCCCTAATCCCAAGCCCCCCCTTAGATCTCCCAGTTCATGTTCCGCAAGAGATATCTTTGCATTTTTTCTAGTCTTTCTGCCATTGCCATAGGTGTCATAAAAAAGAGAGATTGTAGATTAGGATACTAGATAGAATGCTCTTTATTAGCATTTTAGCACAACTTTTCCTCATGAATAGATCACTTATGCCGCCTTGCCAGTCTTTTCAGCTCTCCCAACAATTAGATTCTACACTACACTTTCCTTGCCAGTTGCACCAAAAGGTAGTCCCTAGTAAATTGCTGGTAGAGAATCTACCTACTGCCGAAATTCTATCAGTTGTTCAATGCAAAGTACTTAAAAGCGAAAAGCGCAAAATGGCACCAAAGTGCATGTGTGCAAGAAATATTATTATTATAAGCACAAATAATAGTTAATTGGATAAAGAATTAAAAAAACTAGAGTTCAGCAAAATATGTGAAGCAAAAATCAAGTCATTCAAGCCCATAAAAATTATTATACATTTCTGATTTAGAGCCCGTTTGGATTGGCTTATAGCTTAAAGCTGTTTGCAGCTTATAAGCTGAAAAAAATAAGTTGGGGTAGTCCAACTTATTTTTTTGGCTTATAAGCTGTTTTCAGCTTTATAAGCGCTTTAGATAAACTAAGTTAAATGGGTCCAATTATTTTTTTGAGCTTATTTTAAGCACAAAATGACTTTAAGCTGGCCAGCCAAACACTCAAAAAAGCTGAAAACAGCTTATAAGCCAACTTATAAGCCAATCCAAACGGGCTCTTAGATAAAAAGACGCAAGTTTAAGTTCTTATTGAATAGCTTTTTATACTAAATTTCTAACTTCTTATATCTAATCACCAAAAAAAAATATTTAAAATGTTTTCTTAATAATAAATGTATATATTTTTTGTCTAATGTTGTCCTCTAAAAGAACATGGGTGAAGAGGCTTACGCCTTAACACCTTGCGCCTACACAAACACCAATTAAGCGAGACAAAGCACACAATTTGGACTTTACCAAGCTCCAGGGCTTAAGTATGCCTCAAGCAAGCCTTTTTTTTTTTTAATAAGGTAACATTTGTATTCCATCCAAAAGTATCAACATTTTTTTGAATGCTGATGTGAAACTTTACATGTAAAGCCACCAAAAACAATGGCCAGGAGGTAATGATGCTAGTTACAATTTACACATTGCCTAGAAAATCTACCAAATCACCTACTTCCCCCACTGTATCTTGTTTACACCAAAAATAAAAGCAACTAAGACACTTCATTTTAACTATCTAGATGGAGTTACCGTTACCTTCAAATTGTCTTGAGTTTCTTTCCTTCTAAATTGACCACCAAATACAAGCTGGAATGGACTACCACCAATCTTCCTTCACCTTCCTTCTTCCAATTTCTTTCCAGTTGCATAGGAGTTCTAGGGTTGATCTTGGTAACACCCACTTCACCCCTACAATACAAAAGAACATATGCCACAGATGTGCAGTTATCTGACAATGTAGGAATAAATGCTCATTTGTTTCTGCATCTTTCCCACAAAGTAGGCATCTTGAGCATATCTGAAGACCTCTTCTTTGTAGAGCCTCTTGTGTTAGACAAGCCCGCTTCAAAACTAATCAAACAAAAGTAGAAACCTTATATGGAATTTTAACTTTCCAAATAAGTTTCCATGGCCAAACCAGAGATGGATTTACAACCTTGTTCTTCTCCCTATAAACTGATTTAACAGTGAAAATCCCTTTGCTGCATAGTTTCCAAACTGGTTTATCTGGAACATTAGTGGTTTCTATGAAGGAATTGAGTACCAAAAGCAAATCTGTGACTCTCCCTATTTCCCAATCATTTAGTGCCCTTCTAAACAAAAGATTTCACCCTTGTGCTGTCCACATTTGGGATATTTTGTCATTTTTTTGGAGACTGGGAATGTGTAAGTCCTGGAATAAAGTTTTGAGATTACAGTGCCCAATCCAATGATCTTCCCAGAAGGAAGTTTTTGTCCCATCCCCCACCTTTATGCTCAAATTTTCACTGCATTCATTCCACATTCTCCTAATAGTCTTCCAAACACTGCATCCGTAAGTAGTATTTGCTTCATTTGTTGTCTACTGATTCAACAAACCATATTTTTGAGCTATGCATTTCCTCCAGAGAGATTTGTCTTCCTTGCAAAACCTCCACAACCACTTCTGGAGTAGACTCTGGTTATGAAGTCTGAGATTCTTAATCCCCATGCCACCATGTTGCTTGCTGAGCATCACAATCTCCTACTCCACTAAGTAATAACCTTTCTTGTCTTTGTTACCATGCCACAAAAATTCCCTTCTTACTTTGTTAATCTTCTTCTCTATAGCCCTACGAATAGGAAGTAAAGACACCATGTAAGTAGGTAAGGCATCCAAGACTGAATTAATCAAAGTCAGTCTACCTCCAAGAGATAAATATTGACACTTCCATCTTGTCAATTTCTTTTCGCACCTTTCTAACACATCATTCCATATCTCTTGTGCCTTGTGGTTAGCACCCAGAGGCATTCCCAAGTACTTTGTGGGCAGTGACTCAGTTTGACAACCCAAGTTACTTGCCAAAACCTGTAGATTAGTCACCTGATTTACCGGATATAAGAAGCTCTTATTCCAGTTAACATGGAGACCTGAAATAGCTTCAAAGATGGTCAATATTGCCCTAAGGTGTATGATTTGTTCAACCTTAGCCTCACAAAACACCAAACAGTCATCCGCATACAATAAGTGTGTAATTTCCATGTCTTCACCCCTATTGGTTTGGGTTCCAAACCCTTTTATCCATCCATTAGTTTTGGCTTTTCTGATCATGTAATTTAGCCCCTCCATGGCTAATAAGAATAGGAAAGGTGACGGGGATCCCCCGCCTCAAACCCCCTGCTAGATTGAAAAAACCTTCAGGACTTCCATTAACTAGAACAGAGAACTTCACTTTTGGATATACAACATTTTATCCAATTGATCAATTTTTCTCCAAAACCCATGTTCCTCAAAATGTTCAGCAGGTAGACCCAGTGACATGGTCAAAAGCCTTTTCAATATCAAGCTTGCACAAAATTCCAGGATTTTTCTGTTTTACTCTGGAATCCACCAACTCATTAGCAAGTAGAGCTAGATCCATGATCTGTCTACCCTGCAAAAATGCCATTTGATGTACATCCACTAGCTTCTCCATGACAGTCTTCATTCTCTTTGTGATTAATTTGGAGATGATCTTGTACATGCCCCCTATCAAACTTATAGGTCTGAAGTCCTTTAATTCTTCAGCTCCAAACTTCTTAGGAATTAGAGCTATGAAAGTGGCATTAAAGGACTTCTCAAAGATCTCATTTTGATGAAAGTTGTCGATGGTTTGCATCAAGCAAGCCTTTAACAATAGTAGTTCAACATTGACCACTACACCTATTGGGATGATACCACATTTCTATAGATTTACTTTCAAACACAATATTGGAACCAAGATCATGTGTTATTCAAGTACCGATGCTAGCTCGGTTCCTAATTATACGAGACAAGAGAATCATCAGTTAAGAACATGTGGAATGCTCATACACCATCCCTTCATCAAACTGTTGCTGAAAAAACTCTCAGAAAAGCCCCAATCGCTGGTTTGTCTATAAATTTGACTAGCTATTTCCATGGCGAAGTTGAATAGCATGTATGATATTGAATCTCCTTGACGTAAGTGGCAAGTACTTTCAAGAAGTCTATAGTATTTCTATCGACCAAAAATGAGAACATAGCATTCAAATGCAGACAAAGATTCACTATCTCCACTTTTCCCGGAGCCATATCTTTTCCGTTACGAATTTTAAAAAACCACAAGAAATATGGCCAAATCCAATATGCCCAAATAAAACTTGATTTCATACTATTGATCTTAGAATTCACTAACTTATTTGCAATTAATTTGTCTAGCGTAATGTGACATCAACACCATAACATCTAAGACATTTTTAAGTCCAAGTGACTTCTCTCCTCACAACTTTGGACTGCCTCTGTTACCTCCTCCAACAACTCCCTCTCTAACAACCACTTCATTTCACCCCCTATGTTACCAAATCATTCTTATATAATTCTCAACACGGAAGTTCTCAATTTCTCCCTCACTTCCTCCCTCTCTTGAACTTTACTTCCACTCTTCCCTTTCCACCTATATTGGAACACCATACCTGCAACTATTTGGTGGATCATTTGGAGGGTGAGAAATGCAAGAATCTTCGAAGGTAAGAAAGACAATATCATTAATCTTAAACCCAAATTTAATTTTTTGCTTTAGTTTTGGTGTAACTTGGCCACGGCCAATGTTTTAAAGCTCATCGCCTTGATAGATTTCTTAGCTCTTTACACTACCTGTAAAGTATGATTCTCTTTGAATGTAATTGCTTACATCAATACAATCTCTACAATTACTTATAAAAAAAACCCTTACACAATCCACATGAAACGACTATATAAGTTAACACGTTCTAAATGTCCAACCTTAGCGGGTGGGTATTAGAATGTCAATTAAGTGTAGCTAAGGTATCCTTACATTGTCTTGGACAATCCTCACCATTGGGCTACTTTTGGCAGTTAAACTAGGCTTAAGGTCCGTTTCCTTAACCGTGTATGAGGCCATCTTTTGGCTACGCTATCCTCAAAATACTAAACTTGCGACATGTGAACCTCGAAATTGGATCACAATATGAGGGTGTTAGCTTATATACGTCTGGGATGAGTTATAAGAGCTCTAAAGACTTCGGTCACTTCACCTATAGTTTTAAGGTTTTGGGTTGGATGCCTAGATTTTTTAACGTGGTCAGAGCCAGACTAGGGTTTTCTTCATATAAATAAAGAAACCACTTCACATAATTCGCTATACAAGAAAATGAATCTTTTACCTCATGTCGACTCACAAGTTCAGTGAGAACTTCAATGGCTAGATCGAATGAAGACGAAACCTGTTAACCATTTGAGTAGGTAACTGCGTATTAATAACTTCTGAACTTGAAGCAACCTGAGACACCATTAGAATATTACCAATGAATGTTAGGTTTTTTGTTTTTTTTTATATTTAGCAATACATATTACCTGTAAAGAATTGAAAACGAAACTCAGAAGTGGATGTCCAGCCAAAGAGCTAGGCGGAATCTCCGAGAAACAACCAGCTCGAACCTATTGAACAGAGGTAGGTAGCAGAGACATTTAAGAGAAATACAAGAAATAACTCTGTACCTAATTCTGGCACCACTCCCACTCAATGACAAGATGCAAATAAGAATTAAATAAAGCATATTTTCCATTCAGGAAAAAGTTAGATTTTGTAAATAATCTAGTTTACTTCAGAGTTAACAAATAGAAGTAAATACTCGTGAAATAGTTGAAGTATGTACTTACTTTAATCATGGATGGTTGAGCTTTATAAGAAATTAAATATTAGGGCCTTCAGTGGGCTGCAAAATATTATGTTCCTACTTGCACGATGCAAAACATTCTTAAAGGTCAAAACCCATCAGAGTTCGATTAATAACAGCTTAGCAACGATAGTACATAATTCTTCATTTCAAGAGTAGTTATTTCTTTTTTTCATGAATAGTCAATTCTTTTTTCATTTCAAACAGTAGTTAGTTGCTGGTACACGGATTGTTTCACTTTGATTTCCTGGACTCTTTGCAGGACTACCGCTCGATGTAATTTCCTCCAAATTCTCTTTCTTTTCCTATTTTATTATCAACAACAATTATGTTGCCAACAAACAGAAGTAAGACAAGATGATACCCTCTATGTAAAGGAAAAAGAAGTCCACTTAAATACCTTTGCATATCAGAGGGCAGCAATCAACAAAAAAATCCTTTAGCTCATACCATAAAGACTCTGGGTGGCCTCAGTCTCAGACATTCCAATACAAAAAGCTAATATTGGACACCCACAGAATTTTGTAACTCCAAGAAGTTTCCCCATTATTGTAGAAGAAAAAAAATTAAGTCAAAAGCTAATAGAAGTCTTCTTATGAGGTCAAAATAACTCAGAACAGGCATAAGAGTAAGCATGACCATCAAACCAAAGACGGCAAACCGGTACTGCGATTCGGTCAGAGTGTGATAACCCTCTTGGTGATCCAGTAGTTCAGTGAACTGAAACACCCTGCTCAGGCCAGGATTTATCTGCACCAGGTATACTATATACATAGGGAGACGACCAGGTTTTATATAGTTGTGAGAGTTCCCTTTTGCACGGAATCTAGAATACTGGGTTTCTCCACACCATTATACAGACTACACACGAATCTTGGTCAGTGCAAGGGGGGATAAGTAGATTTTTTATGTCTCTAATCGGATAAATGTGACTCCAATACCTTTTAAAGTGAAAAAAAAAATACTCAAGAAAAAATAAGATTTGCAGAATATAGTTGCCGGTAAAGAGTTGATGACAACTATTGATTAATAGAGCCAAATGTCAGTGTTTATCATCATATTATTAGCATTATATCAGTCCTTCTCCTATTTTAACGTTTTCCTTTGAAACAGTCTGTCCTATATCGATTGACCACCAAAAGACCTGGTTAATGTATTCAGTCAAGATGAACTTACCCAACTTAGCAAACAACGCAAAATTTTCCTGTGCCTGCCCTGGAGTTGAACGCTACTGTCAAAACTCATATCACTCTGACGATGAAGGAACTCAAGAACCACTGAAGTATGCGAGAGAAGCTGCTCCTTACAGAAAAATATACACGTAAGATATAGAAGCTAGATAAAGTGCAGCAATTCATTCTAAAGCATCAACTTTTCCAAAAGAAAAAAAAAAAGTGCAGCTCTAAAACAATCACAAAGAAGTTATAAACCTCTCGACCATACTCGCGTCGCTGAGCCGAACTAGTTCTGTAATCAGTATTCTGATCCTCCACAACTTCTGGAAGGACTGTCAGCATTTCCAAGACAGCGACGTTGCCTTCATCATGGTTTTCCAAACTTTGGAGACTGCAAAAGAGCTTCTCAATTGGTTTTCCATGCTCTACAGCATGAAGCATGAGTGCAGAGAGAGCAAGACAAATTTGAGTCAACAGCTGTTTCCAACAAAATAAACATCTCAGCCAAAATAAATAAATACTCCCTCCGTCCCATTTATGTGGCACCATTTGACTAGGCATGGAGCTTAAGAAAGAAAGGAAGACTTTTGAAAATTGTGGTCCAAAACAAGCCTTAGATATTTGTGTGGCTGTAAATCATCTCATAAAGTTAAATTGTTTCTAAATATAGAAAGGTGACATTCTTTTTGGGACAGACTAAAAAGGAAAGTGTGCCATATGAATTGGGACAGAGGAAGCAAAATTTTTAACGTTACATTTTGTGCAAGCAGAATGCTGAATCACCTGTGGAGGGCCTAAACTAAATCTCTTAGCAGCCAATAGAAGAGCATTTAGCAGAGCATCCTTTGCTCCCATTTGCAGGTAGCTTCCTTCATTTTGTATCTGTAAGTTAGACAATATCCTCACACTATCAATAAGATATGAGCAACCACAAAAGTAGAATTAAGAGACATGCTTTTTCCTTTCCTAAATCCAGCACAGTACAACTTAATGAAAGTATGATCCGGTACTGAGGCACTGCATAGCTGGGCTTACAGGATGGGGAAGAGAAGTCCAAGGCCATGGAATGTTGCCCCTTTAGCAATTATGTGGGTTATTTGGAAAGAGAGATAGGAGAGCGTTTCAAGGGGTCGAACAACAATTTGTAAAGTTGCAAAGTAGTTTGTTGCTTTTAGTTTCCTTTTGGTGAACCCATGAGATCCCTATTTGTATAAAAAAATTGGGTTTCTTTTGTTGAGAACCATATTTTGATGTAGGTTCTCTTTTTTGGGTATACGGCTTTGTATACAGGGTTTCCCCCAAATTGTTAATAAAAGTATTTACCTTATCAAGAGAAATGATCAGGTATTATTGAATTTTTTTTTGAAAATGTAACATGATCAGGTATTATTGAATTGTGACAATTAAGATGCTATTGTTAACCAACCAACATAACAATGACCCTAATAAGAAAAACGCTAAATGACAAAGAAGAAACAATGGGAGCAGCTTATGGATAATGTACTGATATCACTTATAGCAAGTCAGAGATCCATAGGATAACTATACAGTTCTACTCATATTATGCAATCTAAATTTGGAAACTAGGGTTAGAAATGTGGGTTAAGTCTTCCCCCACCATAGTGTTCCGGTTCCCTCACACCCACCCTACTTATCTCCTCATTTACATTTTCAGATTTTCTTTGTTTTTGACAAATTGAATAATCTTTTTACCCAAATCTCCTATTTAATTTAGATTTTTATTATTATTATTTTGTGATTATTTTTCATAATTGTTCCTTTAAAATTGCAACCAAAAACTTGAAGAGAATAAAAGCTCGATTATTCTCTCGAGCTTGGAACAACAACAACAATAACCCAATATGATCCCACAAATGGGGTCTGGGGAGGGTAGAGTGTATGCAGACCTTACCCCTACCTTGAGAAGCTAGAAAAATTGTTTCTGATAGACCCTCGACTCAAAGAAAGGTGAAAAAGGAAGGCGTAGCAACAAGCATAAACAACAGCAAGATAATAGTCTAAAAAACTAAGAATATAACAATCGACGCTAAAGAAACAACAAGTAGTAATAGAAATCTGAGAATGCGAAAATACAAGAATAAGACTAATATAACAGGAATGGAAAAGAAAAACGCTCGACTACCTACCAACCTTCTACCTTCTTATCAAGGGAGTTGTCCTCAGTGAGCTAAAGTTGTGTTATGTCCTACCTAATCACCTCATCCCAATACTTCTTAGGCCTACTTCTACCCCTCCTCAAGCCCGCTATGACCAACCTCTTACACCTCCTTATCGGGGCATCTGCACATCTCATCTTCACATGCCCGGACCATCTTAACCTCACTTCCCACGTCTTATCCTCCACATGGGCCACTCCCACTTTGGCCCGAATATCTACATTTCTAATCGTATCTTTCCTGGTATGCCCACACATCCATCTCAACATCCTCAACTCTAACACTCTCATTTTCTAGACATAGGAGTTCTTCACTGGCCATTACTCGACCCCATATAACATAGTCGGTCTAACCAACACTCAGTAAAACTTACCTGTAAGTTTCGGCGGTACATTCTTATCACACAGAACACCGGATGCGAGCCTCGTCAATCTCTCCATTACCTTGGATTACTGACCTATGGTCAGGTACTTGAAACTTCCTCTCCAGGGGATGACCTGGGTGTCAAGCATCATTTCCACGTTTACTTTTCAATTTTAGTCCTGCTCAGCTTAAACCTTTTGAGGTCTGTCTCCAATCCCCCATCTTCGCGTTAACGCCGCCTCGCATCTCGTCCATCAGAACTATGTCATCCACAAATAACATACACTATGGCACCTCCCTTCAGATGTGTCGCTAAAGCAAATAAAAACGGGCTAAGAGCGGATCCGTGGTGCAACTCCGTCATGACTAAAAAGCATTCCGAGTCACCTCTCACAGTCCTGACCGGGTCTTAGCACTATCATACATATCCTAAATCACCCTAGTGTAAGCTACAGGAATATATCTAGCCTCCAAACATCTCCGAAGAACCTCCATTGTGACTTTGTAGTAAGCTTACTCTACGGTCTATGAACACCATATGCAAGTTCCTCTTCCTCTTCCTCTCCCTATACTATCCACCAACCTCCTAACAAGGTGAATGGCTTTTGTAGTCGATTGCCCCCGCCATGAATCCGAACTGGTTCTCTGAAATAGACACACTCCTCCTCACCCTCGCTTCCACCACTCTCTCCCAAACTTTCATAGTGTGGCTGAGCAACTTGATACCCCTATATCCATTGCAATTCTGGATATCACCCTTGTTCTTGTACAACGGAATCATCGTTGAGCTTGGAATTTCTAGTAATTGTGAGTGTGTACAACTTTGTTAAATTACTGACTCTAGGCAAGATTTTCATCTAATCTATCAAATCAAGCCATGCCTAATCAAATCAAATCGACCCTAATTAATGTAAATCTTGTTGAAATCTCAATGCTAACCCTAAAGTTGCAGCGTCCACAAGTTTGTTATAAATGTATTCAATTTGAGCCCCTCAAAGGGATTTGACAAGAACATCTGCTAGTTGGCCATTTGAGTTTGTAAAATTTCTGGCAATGTATCTGAACTCAATATCTGCCTAATAAATGGCAATACACCTCCATATGGTTTATCCTTCCATGAAAAACTGCATTTGTATTACTTTATCAAAAAAAGAATAAAAAACTGCATTCGTTGCTATGTATAGGGAAGCTTGATGGTCACATACCACCTTCATCTATTTAACTTCAACGCACATTAACTCTAGGAGAACTTGTTTTAACCAGATAAGCTCACAGGTTACAAAGGTCATAGCTCGATGTCCTGCATTCTACAGAGCAATAACACTTTGTTTTTCTACTTCTCCAAGAATTTAGGTTTCCTCCATCATCACACAGTATCAAGAAATAGAATGTCTATCTGATAGACTATGATCAGAATATCCAATCTAATTACCCATGGTCAGATGAATTTTGTACAATTGAGGAGTAGCTTCTTATCCATTATTTATTTTTGGTGCAGCCATGAGGTCCTGGTTTGTATAGATTTGGTTTCTTTGCTAGAGAACCATCTCTTTTTGTAGTTTTTCAATCTTTTGGTATACCTCTCTTTTGCCCGCTTTTTAATGAAATCATTACCTTATAAAAAGAAAGAATGGTAAGGTTGTACAAATGAAGCATAGAGATTGTACCAAAAATTACATACAATTCACTTCCCTAGCATTCCAGTCTTTTCATATGCAAAAATAGAAAGCGAAGGGGGAGTGTATTGGACCTTTCGCTTGAGAATCTGAGCAGCAAAGAATTCGACTTCAAAGTCAGAAACAAATGGGTGGTGATAATTGGATGTGAGGATGGACGTGGCGACTTCCCAAGCAGCATCGGTCTGTTGAAACTGTACGAGCCATTGATTAGCAGCAACACGGTTGCACGATTGGCTATCGTGATTTAGCACGTGAACAGCTTGCGCGACCTTCATTTGCAGTTCCATTTGTCTTCCTCTCCAGCTCTAACAAAGCAACGGACGTGACTCAATCATCATCAAAAACCAACGGCGATAGGTCACAAGCCCTCGAGTGGAAAAAGTATTGCGCTATTCGGCTGTGTCTGTGCCCCACCCCCACCTAATTTTAAAAAAATACAGTAACTCTTTTCTAATTTGGCTATTGTTTAATTTCAATATGCATATAGCATGTTTAAGATCACACGGTATTTTAGTAGATATTTTAAAATGTTGTGCCCAATTAAACTAAGAAAAATAAATTGAAATAGGGGGAGTATTATGGTTTAGGTTGTGAGTAGGGGGTTTATGGTTTGGTTAAAAATCAATCTAAATCGAACTAACATATTAAATAAATTGAATCTTTTTGGGTTTGATTTGATTTGGTTTTAAATTGTTAAAAACCAACAAAGTTTGGCTTGATTTTAATTTTAGTTTAAAAAAACGAATAAAAAATCGAACCAAACGATATATATATACACAATTTTTGCAATCATACATATACATAATATATTAATTTTATGAATAAGTTTAAATATCTTATATATGTTTTCGTCATGAACTTATTGTAAATAATATTTAAGTTGTTGTTGTTAACATGTTCTGGATTGGATTTTTTGGTTGGTGTTTAAGTTTAAATATGTAAGTTTACTTTAATGGACAGAATTATTTGTAGTTCTCGATTGATTAAATAGAGTCTGGAACCAAAATGCCCCCCAAAAAAATCACTTTGAACCAAAATACCCCCAACAAAAAAAATGTTACAAAACTACCTTTAGCGCGATATTTTCTTTGCGTTATAGAAGCGATTAAAAAAAAACTCTATAACGTTAAGAAAAATCTGCGTTATAGAAACAGTACCAAAAAAAAAAAATTGGCCAACTTTATTTTTTGCAACACTTAGTGTGTTTTTTTTCATACTTTGACCAACGCTTAGTCGTGTGTCAAAACTCCGAAACGTCAATATTTTATATAGAACCTGATATTTTTTTCTGCGTACAATAATGTAGGCTCAATACATCAAAGATACGTAAACGTTCGGATCGTCATTTTAGGGGTTGAAAAGGTGCCCGAAGTAAGTTTTATTTGTAAACTTTAGGTTTAAGTGTTCTATATACATAGACTTGTTGTATATATAGAACACTTAAACCTATATATATAGAACACTTAAACCTAAAGTTTACAAACAAAACTTACTTCGGGCACCTTTTCAACCCTTAAAATGACGATCCGAACGTTTACGTATCCTTGATGTATTGATCCTACATTATTGTACACAGAAAAAAATATCAGGTTCTATATAAAATATTGACGTTTCGGAGTTTTGACACACGACTAATCACTGGTCAAAGTATGGAAAAAAACATTTAGTGTTTCAAAAAATAAAGTTGGCCAATTTTTTTTTTGGTACTGTTTCTATAACGCAGTATTTTACTACGTTATAGATTTTTTTTTTTTTAACAGCTTCTGACGCAGTAAAATACTGCCCTAAAGCAGTTAACGACTCCGTCTCCATGAACTGCTTTAGCGCAATAAATTATTGCGCTAAAGGTAGTTTTGTAACATTTTTTTTTTGTTAGGATATTTTGGTTCAAAGTGGTTTTTTTGGGGGCATTTTGGTTTCGGACTAGATTAAATGCATGCAAGTTTATTTGGTTTATCTCCAAGCTTCTGCATCTTTTATTTGTTTTACCTTCTATAATTTGATTTGAATTTTCTTGAGAGCCATGGCTGTTTTATTTTTTCTTCAGGTAGATTTGACTTATTTGCAACAGCGGTTGTTGTAATATTCTTGAACCAATGCAAATTTCATCTGCAAGTTTATTTTTGGGTCTAATTTATCTGTAGCTTCTTAAAATTGATCGAACTTTTCATGAAATTCACGAAGTTTTAGCCAATCTCTCTTATGCCATAATGAAGATAAAGTTTCATGAATCTTTAGCTTTTGAGTATTCTAGCTGTTAGGATTCCTAAAGAGAAACTCTAAGGAATTCAACAAGAAATTAAAGGATAAAAGCAAGACATAATTGATAATGAAACTAAAGGCAAACTTGGATTGGTTACCAAACCCTCCAATAGATTCATTCAAGAGCGTCTATCTTTGTCACGCCTTGAACCATGGCCTGGGCGTAACTAGGCACTCGGGCCTTGCTTGCATGTGTCCGATCGAACCTCATGGCTTGCTTGTCAACATGGGCATCAAAACAATATAATATATATGATCCAATTTAAATGAATCATGAAAATGTAATTGCGGAATAAAGTCTTGAAATTATCTCATAGCATGAAAAATCATGAAAACGTAATAGTCTGCAAACATGAAAGCATAACTGACTCTGTGAACTAACATCTGTCTATGAAACCTCTAAAACATGCTTGAATACTAACTACCAGGACATGGCCCTGGACTACCATAAACTAAATACTAGTGCAGACTCCATGTTGAACCCCGAGAGGAGTGGGGCTCACCAATAAGCGATAGCGAGGTGATCAATGCGCGGTGTATGCTCCGAAAATCGGATCTGTGGCCGTGAAGTGTAGGCCCCGGGCAAAAGAGACGTTAGTACATGGTGAATAGTACTAGTATGTAAAACATGCTGAAATAAAGAACATGGCACGACATAGGTATAGGACATGAACTGAAACTGAATATAACTTGAACATGAGCATGAAACGTGAGTAAATTCTGAAAACAGTAAATCAATGGAAATACATGTATATAAAACTACTTGTAACGTGGGGAATGCTATAGTATAACCGACAACATGATCGGTACTTGCGTCTACCAGGCGAACACTCACACCTTGCCAGGGATATGAGATTTAAGTAATAATAAGCATGTAAGGATCCAAACTGCATAATGAAGGTGTTGCCTCCTTGCTGATAACCCTTATCCTACTGTGGCTACGTAGTTTCTGGGTTTACTGCGCCTTCTCAGTTAACTAAGCAATTTCCAAAAACATGAACATGATATAGTTGGGTAAGAAGCCCATGATTTTCGTGAACTAACTTGTAAATAACTTGTAATCATGATTTCACGAAATAACTTGTAACATGGTTTCATGAAATATCTTGTAACATGGTTTCATGAGATAACTTGTCATAGTCTTGCAAACATGTTCTTGATTTATGAGTAATAACAATAGTTCATAATATCTATATAATTGACTTGAAAACGTGCTTGTAACTTGCTAGATAAGAATCATAAAGTTTCATATAAACATAATGAGAACACATGAGGAAGAATTCATGATTCATGGATTAAGCTAGGGTTCCTAATAACCGTAATGGAAGATTAGGAATACAATAACGAATATAGATACAAAATTCATATACATAAATATGGGCTACCAATATGTTGGGTTTAATGCCTAGGGTTTGAACTTCATGGATATCAAAAAACGGAGCATGGGGAAGAACGTAGAGATTCCCACATGTAGATGGAAGTTCTACATACCTTAATTGCTCCAAAACTTGAATTAAAGACTTAAATTTTGCAGAAGATTTCCTAAATCTTGATTCTTGAACCTTGAGATGGGTTTTCTTGAAAACCCTAGATTAGGAACAATGATTTCTTGCTTAGATTATTAGAGTATATGTTAGAATTGAGTTAGAAGGGTTTGGATTGACTTAACTTGATGTTTTGGATTGTTGCTAGGGCTTGGAATTGTAAATAATGAAATAAAAGAACTGAAGGCTTGAATTTATACAAAAGTGAGGCGGAAATTATATGGACATACTATACGGTCCGTATAATATGACCATATTTTATCATGGCGCAAAACAGAATGTCGATTTGAAGTTTCATGAAGTACGGACGAATTATACGGTCCATATAAAATTATATGGGTCGTATAACTAGTTCGTATAACATGACCAGTGAACGAACTGCTCTATAATCCTTCAGTCAAATGGCCATAACTTTTTGTACAAATGTCCCCTTGACCCTCATAATATACCGTTGGAAAGGTATTTCAAAGGGATACAACTTTCATTTAGGAAGTTTTCCCAAATTCCAAATTCCTAATTCTTCAGCTAATCATTCTAAAGACTAGGAGCCACTATATATAGTTTTGGCTTTTATTACAACTAAGGCCCAAAAGTGTTCTTTACAATATAGCCAAAGTGGCTAAAATGGCTCTTCGATCTGCGATCTAGCCATAATTTGTGCCTTAAACTCTCTCGCCTTCGTCTTCACTCCAAGCGACCTTCCAAACGTGGTATATCCTTGTATGTTGATCCTCAAGGGCCTCCAAAGTCCCTCTTTGCATGAACACGGCTTGCAAGGCTTGGAGCCCCTTGGCTTGACTATGAGTCAAAGGTCTGAATGACTTGTCCCCCTTGGTATCGTATCATATACTCAATGAAAATATTGGAAGCTTTCAATACTAATTAAAAAACTGCATAGTTAAATATATTTGACTTATTCTGGATATATGTTGATGTTACATTTACCCAATAACAATTTTGTCACTTTATTTGTTTCTTTATTGTTAAGAAATAATAGTAGAAAAAGAAGGAAAGAGTATATATTTATATATGGTTAAAATTGAAGAACCGGACCAAAACCGATAACAACAAACTGAACCATGAACACCCTTAGTTGTATATTATCGACCCAAACCAAACCATGAACACCTCTAGTTGTGAGGCCAATCTATATTTCTATATACCATTTTTCTACATTATAGTATAAGATAGTGTTTTGTTTAATTCAGAGTGTATCAAAAAAACAATGTAAAATAATTACATGATATTGTTGTACTAATTAATTGAAAAACTTAGATCATGTTTGGTCAAACTACCAAAACTGGTTATTTTGAGAAGTGTTTTTGTCAAAATAGTCTTTTAGTAAAGTGCTTCAGGAGAAAAACAGTTTCTGTGCGGCCAATTCATTTGAGAAGTTCTGTTTTAGTATTTGATAAGCATAATATCTTTTGTCAATATTTTCAAAAAGTGCTTTTAAGCATCAAATTATGAAGTAGAACAAGTATCAAGACACACTCTAATACTAGGATTATTTAAAGGGAAAAACTTTTAATTTTTTATTATGAAAGCCTTTAAAGTTATGTGAAAAAAATATTAACTTGTATTTATCCTAGTAACGACTTTGTTATTCCAATGAGAAATAGGGGAGATAAAGGAGAAAGAGACGGTAGGAAAAAAAGGAAAAGTAACTAGTATTTATAGTTGACAAACTAATTCAAAGAAAAGAAGAGAAGAGAAGAGAAGATTGTGCAAAGTGTCCTGATTCCGGTGACATACGAGCCACAAAAGTAACTTGTTGATCGCAAGTCGTAATGGAAGCTGAGAATGAAGTGCTGAAGGACCAACAGACGGCTCCACATACAAGCCGCAGAACCTATATGTGGTCCGTATGTCGTTTCGTAGATGAAGATTGCAGAGAAGCAAAAAATGGCTAAAAGTTGGAATGAACATACGGTACCATATGCGGGCCATAGATACCACATACGGGCCGCAAGTCCAGCCGTAGAATGATCTATTAAAAGGGGAATCTCAGGAAGTAACATACGAGCTCCACATACGGACCGTAGATTTCACGTATGGACCGCAACTCAACATACAACCTATGTCATGCCCCGATGGGCGTAACGCGGCACTCGGTGCCTGACTGCATGTGACCGAGCGAACCACATGGCTTGCTGAATCAACATGGGGCATGTATTGAATGCATAATATAACTTTAAAACATGGACAGTCTGAATAACATGAGTTATCATAATACTAATGAAAATACTGCTTAAACATGATGCAGAAATAATATGAAAATATAATAAATGCTGAGCCAATACTGGCTATGCGATTCTGAACATCTGACATAACATAACTGACTAGTCTATAAAACCTCTTACATGAGTCTGACTGCTAAACTGTTCACCATGACAAGGCCCACGGCATACTTAACTGCAAAACTAACATGAAATATAAATACTGACTAAACGCCGAATGAGATAGGGCTCACCAAAAAGCTGATACAAGTAGTGTCCTAACGAGCTGATTCGTCGTCTTGTAAATCTGCATTGTGAAATGCAGGCTCCCAGGAAAATAAAAGGGGACGTCAGTACATTTGAATTGTACTGGTATGTAAAGCAACTTAATGAACTAAGCATGGCACTTGGAAATAATAGAATTAAAACTGAAACTGTATCTGTAAGCTGAACATGAACATGAGTATCATCTGACATGAGTGTGTGTGTGTGTATATATATCATGAGTAAAATATTTTAAGTGGGAGAGCCTTAATGTAACCGACATGTAACCACCACATAAGCACGTGGCATCTGATCTCTGCCTGATCAGCTAAGCCATCATGTACCTTACTGGGGTACAAGACATAAACATGAATGGATCCAATAACCCGCAATGGGTACACATGAAGGTGTTGTCCTAACTGGGCGGAGCGATCCTTATCCTACGGTGGCAAGCGTAGTTTCAGGCTATCTGAGCCTTCTCGGTAATCTGTGCAACTCTCAAAAACATGAACATGAAAATAGGTGGCATCTGAGCCCATGGTTTTCTTAAACACGAGTTGTAGACATGAATTGTAAGTATAATATTACATGAATATATAATTACATAATATACTTGTATGAAAACATGGAGTTATGTAGGATTTTCATGAAAATAAGCATAATAGTTCATATCTTCCATGTAAGAACCCATGGAATGCAAAGTATGGGCTTTCATAGATTACAGACAGATTCTCAATAACCAAAATGGAATATCAA